>NC_063050.1:33375338-33675338 GCF_018812025.1 Megalobrama amblycephala
TTCAGAAAGTTATAGATGCTCGCTCTGATGCATCGCACGCATCTCATGTTAGACCTCCAATATGATGTCATGTACAGCCTACAGTTCTTTTGTCTAACGTTGCAGTCATCTGATAAAATGAGTTCTGCCGCAGTTCTTTTTGTATCTGTTTATCTTTTGTGCAAAAAACCTAATCGTGACACTGTCCATTAAACACAAATCAACACAACATTGTGTCAGTGTTTTTCATTGTGTCCTGTTGATATTAGCTGTAGGGAGAAAAACAGTGGGGCCCCTCAGTTCCAGGACCAGATACCTATCATGAAATAATAATGTGCATGACCTGTAGAGAGCGCTCTTCGAGAACAATCGTGGCATTTTTAAATAATAATAAAAATAAAAAAGTGATTAAATAAATACCTGTATAAATTGGGCCTTTAAACATATAAAATGCCTTTTAGGATGGGGTTTCCTTACATGAGGATGATCATATTTGGGGGTCCATGGCATCTAAAGATTGAAAACCCCTGACATTAACAACTATGGATTATGGTTTTGCAATGTCCTAAAGCGCCAGCCTCGTTGGAACTTGAAATTGTGATATCCGAATAAAAAGACATGACAAAATATGAGAAATAAAGGCTCAGTTGTGTGCATGTTTCATTGCAAAATGTGACCGTGTACAAGAATCAAATCTGCAATAGTGTTCAGATGGCTATAAACTGATAGATAATCCATCTTTAAACAAAACTAGATTAATGTAAGTATTAAGTATGAGCAGACATTAGCATTAGTATTCAAGATCATACATTGCCAAAAGTTTTGGGACACTTGCCTTTACGTGCACATGAACTTTAATGGCATCCCATTCTTAATCTGTAGGCTTTAATTTGGAGTTGGCACACCCTTTGCAGCTATAACAGTCTCGACTCTAATGGGAAGGCTTTCCACAAGGTTTAGGAGTGTGTTTATGGGAATTTTTGACCATTCTTCTAGAAGCGCATTTGTGAGGTCAGGCACTGATGTTGGCGAGAAGGCCTGGCTCGCAGTCTCTGCTCTAATTCATCCCAAAAGTGTTCTATCGGGTTGAGGTCAGGACTCTGTTCAGGCCAGTCAGGTTCCTCCACACCAAACTCACTCATCCATGTCTTTATGGACCTTGCTTTGTGCACTGGTGCGCAGTCATGTTGGAACAGGAAGGGGCCATCACCAAACTGTTCCCACAAGTTGGGAGCATGAGATTGTCCAAAATGTCTTGGTATGCTGAAGCATTAAGAGTTCCTTTCACTGGAACTAAGGGGCCAAGCCCAACCCCTGAAAAACAACCCCACACCATAATCCCCCTCCACCAAACTTTACACTTGGCACAATGCAGTCAGGCAAGTACTGTTCTCCTGGCAACCGCCAAACCCAGACTCGTCCATCGGATTGCCAGACAGAAGCGTGATTCGTCACTCCAGAGAACACATCTCCACTGCTCTAGAGTCCAGTGGCGGCGTGATTTACACCACTGCATCCAACGCTTTGCATTGCACTTAAGGCTTGGATGCAGCTGCTCGGCGTACTGTTCTTGAGCTAATCTGAAAGCCACACGAAGTTTGGAGGTCTATAGCTATTGGCCTCTGCACACTGTGCACCTCGGCATGCGCTGACCACGGTCTGTTGTTTTATGTGGTCTACCACTTTGTGGCTGAGTTGCTGTTGTTCCCAATTGCTTCCAGTTTGTTATGATACCACTAACAGTTGACTGTGGAATATTTAGTAATGATCCATTCACAAATGTTTGTAGAAGCAGTCTGCATGCCTAGGTGCTTAATTTTATACACCTGTGGCCATGGAAGCGATTGGAACACCTGAATTCAATGATTTGGAGGGGTGTCCCAATACTTTTGGCAATACAGTGTATGTCTAGCTCAGTCACGCAACATTTCTTCTTGAACCATAATGCAAAGTTCTTCAAAAACTGAAGCTAAATGCATTATTGGGAAAAGGCTTACTGCACAGAAAGGATCCCCAGAGCCAGACTGTTGTTATAAGGCAGGAACACACCAAACCGACGGTCGGCCGTCGGGCAGTTTTTGTTCGTCGGCCGACTAAGTTTTCTCAGTGTGTTCCGCACCGTCGGCTGAAGTTGGTCCTCGTCTGCTTTTTTTTCGGCCGATTCGAAATGTTGAAATGTTGGTTCGTCAGGCCACCTGATCATTCTGATTGGCTGTTCAGATACTGCCGCCTGCTGGTTCGGAAAGGCATTTCATCTCACGCAGGCACAGAACTGCTACTTGGCCGTCGGCTGTTTAACGTCGGTTTGGTGTGTCAGGGCAACTTTGGACCCAAATGCTGCCAACGTGAGCCAACCCCGCAGTCTGCTTTCGTCGCCACTAGTTCGTCGGTGTCGGCTTGGTGTGTTCTGGCCTTTACACTATCTGGTCCTGGGACTGAGGGGCCCCATGTGGAGAGATGTGCAACTACACAGCACCACTGTAGACAAAAAGGCACAGGGGCTGTACAGAAACTCCCACCTTTGTGCTTATGTATGAACCAGCCTGGTTTCATTAAAACGTATAAGTATTAATACGTAACTTTCAAAGACACAAAACCACACTTTACGTAAAAATACACACGTATTCTCATGAGATCATGTTGATAAAGACATACTGAACCAGTGATGAGTCATTGAAATGATTGTAATGTAATGTGAATGTGACTTTCATTTGCACATCACAATTATTCTGCCATTTTTAAATCGATTTCATTGAAAATCGAAGCTCGATATATTAACTTTATATAAACAGTCAGGGGTGTCCAATCCTGCTCCTCGAGGGCCACTGTCCTGCAGAGTTTAGTTCCAACCCCAATTAAACACACCTGAACCAGATAATCAATGTTTTTAGACATACAGGAAACTTCCAGGCAGGTGTGTTGTGGTAAGCTGGAGCTAAACTCTGCAAAACAGTGGCCCTCCAGGACCAAGTTTAGACAGCCCTAAGTTAATTAGCCATTTAAATTTACCCAACAGGTTGAACCCAGCATTTTTAGAGTGTATGCAACAAAATGTGAACCTATTTTATGAGAATGGAATCAGATAAGAAGCTTTTTTTTCCTCACACCGTTATCTTAGAATTCCTGATTAAAATGACCTTTGATACTTCTTGGAATCTTAATAATAGCTCTAAAAATCATTGTGTTGTGTACCCACTCCATCTACTGGAAATGCAGAAAATCCAACGTGCCAAAATAAAAGTCCCTCATAAAAAGTATCTCGGCTCTCGAATCATTTAATTTATTTTTTTATCTAATTATATCACATTGTTTAAAATACGAGAATAGCTCATCCTATCAAAATTGGGGAAGTTTGCATTATTGTTGTTCTATCATGAAATAACCATGTGCATGACCTGTAGAGAGCGCTCTTCGAGAACAATCGTTGAATTTTAAAATATCTGTTATGTTAATAATAATTTATCACGAACATAGAGCCCAATATGATAGTATAATAATAACAGTAGTAGTAAAAAATATATTTGAAAGTAGCAACTCAAAAGCGGGCATTAGTACCCTGTTGAATAATCACATCAACAATCAACAATCAGAACTAACGTTACATTAACAAGGAACTATTTTATACTTTATTTTAAATAACCACACTGTAGTATTTTGTTAACATATTAATGTCAAGTCTGATCTCGACTAGTGAAAGTAAACCCATAGCAGTCCTCTTAATTACTTTATATTAATCATTTACTCCGGCACTGCATGCATCATCATCATGACAGTTCACTCTGTCATCATCACTCCTCTGCTGCATGAGTGGGCTGCAGTATACTGCTCACTGATTGGCTGAACTGAACCTGTCAAACTACCGTAACCCAGATAGGACAAAACACATTTTCCGCATATAATCATGGCAGACGCACCTTCAGCAGCCAGGTAAAACTTATTTTTAATGTTGCTCAGTAGGCTACTCGAATATTTTACAATGTGATTTGCAGCATCATTCAAGCTAGCAAAGTAACTGAGCTTTTATTTTGTAATAACAATAACAAAATAGATATTACATAGCGACAAAAATGTATTCGCGAGTCGTCCAGTTTTGCTGTAGTAAGATATTCTGTAACAAATTCAACTAGTCTCAGTACAGTTTTTAATTATTGTTCACAGTAACAAGGCTGTTACAAGTGTCTACAATGACGTGAAGGTATGTATTTTTGAAAACATTAAAAAACAAAACACTTTTGTTGACTTTATTGGGCTATTAAATAAACAAATAAATAAATACATTATGATAAGATTTGAATTTTCTTCGCGCCATTAATACAGGAGTACTATAGTAAGACACTGAAGCAGACATCTGACCTGAAGAGCAATGCCTGTGTTCCGTCAGCCAAGGCTGTCCCTGCATACGTGAGGAGAGTGATTGCTGAGATCCATCCAGATGTCGTTGCAAAGTGAGGTTCTATTCATTTTTTCCCCCGCTGAATAGAAAATTCAAAAGAAGAGCTTTTATTTGAAATACAAATCTTTTGTAACATTACGAAAGTCTTTACTGTCACTTTTGATTTAATTTAATGTATTCATAATATAAATAGTTATTTAAAAAAAAAAAAAAAAATGAAAAACTCAAACTTTTATTATACCTATTGATGGGCGATTTAGACACATGTCCTCTTCCAGGCAGATTTGTAACATCTTTAGTTGATTGGAAATTCTTAATTATTGTCCTGGTAGTGGAAATGGGGATTTTCAATGCTTTAGCTATTTTCTTACAGCCACTTTATATTTTGTGAAGCTCAACGATCTTTTGCTGCACATCAGAACTATATTCTTTGGTTTTACTCATTATGATGAATGACTACGGGAATTTGGCCTTTGTGTTTCCTCATATTTATATTCCTGTGGAACAGGAAGTCATGGCTGGACAATTTCATGTTCATGATCACCCTGGTGTGCTAAAAAATGTAAATATGACTGGGAATATACTTCAGAGATATTTTAAAAAAATCTAGGGGTGCCAATAATTGTGACCAAGGTGTTTTGGAGAAAAACAATTCTTTTCCTTCAATGAAAGGTTAGATTTTTGCAGATAAATTATTACAGTCATCTTTGATCATATTTATCAAGGGTACCAACAATTTTGTCCCATCTATATAAAATATATATATATATATATATATATATATATATATATATATATATATATATATATATATATATATATATAATGTATGTATGTAGCCTATGAAACTTGATTTGAGTGGGCTTAATAGGGTCACTTGATATAATGAATATAATTGTATGTAAAATAATTGAATGAAAAGCCAACTTTTAGATTTTCTTTTTAAATTGACTGCTTAGACCTTGTCTTATAACAGTTTATAATATACTTTATTCTGATGATACGTCTGACCTTTTTTTTTTGTTTTGCATTTTTTCATCTAACCTTTCACCATGTTTCAATGCTGAGCCCTTGGTGGAATTATAAATAGTTTCCATCCTCTCAGGTACTATGGCTGTGGTCTGGTGGTCCCTGAGTGTCTGGAGGGCTGCAAGGTGCTTGATCTTGGCTGTGGAAGTGGACGGGATTGCTACATGCTCAGCCAGCTTGTGGGAGAGAAAGGACACGTCACAGGCATCGACATGACTGAAGATCAGGTATATCCCTTTGAAGTTCAGATTAGGGTTACATGGTTTTAGATAATAATGTACACCGTGAATGAGTAATTTTGTGCTTGTTTTATATTTCAGTTCCTTTCGATTCAAAAGGCAAAACCTGTTTAGTTTTGTCCAAACAAATTATGAGATTACAGGCCTGTTCACACCAAGGACAATAATGATATAGTTTTAAAAATCATTCTAAATGTAAAATCTTTGCACACAGCAAAATCCCCAGAGTTAAATCAACTCTGCTCAGATTATATTTGGTCCCTCTCTATATAGTATTAAAGTAACACTGAAGCAGAGTTAAAGTTAATGAGATAATTAAGTGATTAAGTTATTATTGAGCATTAGTGATGAACACCTGCTGTTAACAAGCATAATCACTTCCAGCCACAGCCTTAGATGAAATGAACTTAAAATAAAAGACATTAAATCTCTCAAGATCTGATTAAAAAACTCCACAAACAGCATATTATCTCATAAACTTTAACTCTGCTTCGGTGTTATTTTAGCTCTAAGTAGAGAGGGACCATATGTTTTCTGAGCAGAGTTTATTTAACTCTGGGGATTTTGCTCTGCAGAGTCCACACCACAAATATAACGATATCATTGGAATCACCTTCGCAATGATTTTTTTTTCAACTGATGATGATAAAATCATTGACATTCAGTTAGAATTCATAGTGCTTTAATTTAAAGAGCTTGAGAATTTAAAGCAGCAGACAACAAAACTGTAGTGGGTGCTTATAATAAATAGAACAATATTGAGTGTTGTTGTGGACACTAATGTAGATAACATTATATTTATAGTTATCATTCTTTGTGTGAATGGGCCTTAATAGTGATTAAATATTGAGAGTCTTAGAGTCCGTTCACACGACACTGTTTTCAGCTAAAAACGGAAACTATTTTATGTGTTTATGTGTTCATTTACACGAGAATGGCGTTTTGGTGGCCTGAAAACGCACATTTTTGAATGGGTTTCAAAGTGCACATAACAAAGTAATCAACAAAAACACGAATCTGTGAAAACAATGGCGTCATGCACATGCGCATTACATGTTCAGTCTATAGCAGGGGTTCCCAAACACAATACTGGAGCCTCCCCAACACTGCATGTTTTCCATGTCTCCTTAATCAAACGCACCTGATTCAGATCATCAGCTCATTAGTCGAGACTCCAAGACCTGAAATGGGTGTGTTTCAGGAAAAGGAGGCTCCAGGAGTGTTTTTGGGAACCCCTGGTCTATAGTGTTTCATCGCCATCTAATGGCCTGCCAGCAGAATACAGCGTTTTTAGTCATTTTCATGGATTCGTAAGAATGGGGATTGTTTTGGCAATGGTGTTATCCGTATGCGGAAAACTCAAAGGAAAAACTTCTCCGCTTTAACCGTATCGTTGTTGTGTAAACGCACCCTAAAATAAAAATAAAAATAAAATATTCAACACATCTAGTCACCTAGATGTAATGGCAAAAACAGTATGTGAACTACATAAATGTTTTTGTTTGTTTGTTTGTTTGTTTGTTTGTTTGTGTTTTATTTTAGCTTAAGGTGGCCCAGATGTACATTGACTACCACATGCAAAGATTTGGTTACAAAAAGCCAAATGTGAACTTTGTTCATGGTTACATTGAGGCCTTGGCAGAAGCAGGTCTAGAGGAGAAATCCTATGATATCATCATGTAAGTTTTCACAGTTTCAAAATTGTAGCCTCAAAGTTGCCATAAAATTAAAGTTGTGAATGTGATTGTAATTTCTTCCCTATTGTGGCATATATCAGAGTCACTGTCCATCAGTAATTGATTGGATCGTTTGCTATTGCTGTGATCTCATGAGAGTGACAGTTTGTCCCGCCCTCGTGCTGTAAAGACATCATCAGTGAAGAGATGTTGCTACAAGCGAGAAGGGATGTTAATTTGATTAAATATTACGTGAGCACATTAATTAAAAAAATTAATGATATACACGGATAAAGAATTCATAATAAATACTGCAATATTCCATTAAAAAACATAAGATTTGTCCATTTTTCTAAATTCTATTCTCATAAGACTAGCATGTTAGTTGCAGTCTGTTCAGTTTCTACTACTAGCTAGCATTAATAGACAATTAATGGGTGGTTTTGCTTCTTTTATTTCAAAAGATCAAACTGTGTGGTGAACCTGTCACCAGATAAAACCAGTGTGCTGAGGGAGGCTTACCGTGTACTGAAGGTAATTCTATTTCATACTCACACCATTGTTTTGAGTCATTCAGAATTCAATTATTTAATTTTTCAGTTGTATTTTTTCCCCCCATCCCTGACACTTAGATACTATCAAACTATCAAAACTTGTTAAGCATTACTTTTTATATTTAAAATGAGACTGGACTTTTTTTTGTACATTTATCTCATTAACAGACAAAAAGGATTTTGATTTTCTTTGTGTTTAGGATGGAGGAGAATTGTACTTTAGTGATGTTTATAGTGATGCTAGAATCCCAGAAGACCTCAAGGCCAACAAAGTGTTATGGGGTAAGAAAAGACATTTATCATAATTAGCCTAATTTCTTTCTAATTGTTACAAGGTATAATTTAACTTCAGTTGTGCCACTGTGTTAAATGTAACAAATTAAAAGTGACAATGATATAGGCTTATTTGCATATGTCGATCAGGTGAGTGCCTCAGTGGAGCATTGTGGTGGGAAGACCTGATACGACTGGCTGAAGAGGTCGGGTTCTGCAAACCCAGACTGGTTACTGCTAGTGTCATCACTGTGGGCAACAAGGAACTAGAGAAACTTCTTGGTGAGACATTAAAATGATGAAATGTGCCACCTTGTAATGGTAATCAAAAATTAATTGGCTCCAGACTGTTGCACTTTCTCTGTATTTGCTGCTGCAAAAAAAAAAAAGAAAAGAAAAAAAGAAAAAGAAAAAAAGTTTGATTCTGCTTTGGTTTCTTCTGGAATATTTGTTGTTAGTGGATCAAAAATGAACAGATTTTCTAGCCAAATTGTGTCTGAACTACTGCCAGTATTAACAATGTTATTAATACAATAAGTGATGGTTTATACAAAAATGAAACAAAAATGACATTCTTGTTTATAGAACTATTATATTTCTGCCACCATTGAAGTATTTTAGTAAGAAAAAGCCCAAGCCTCCATTGCTAATTTTACTCATTTGGGAAAAAAAAAAACGTTAAGAAGTGACTGCAACTGCAGATATCACTTTCTTTACCAGACTTAAATTATGTATTTATTCATCATTTTGGATGAAAAAATGTAAATTACACCTGTGCGTAATGCATCCTAACAAAGATGAATGAAAATAACTTTACAACCATCTATCTGCTCAGAAAGCACAAATGACAATTTTATGTGGGCACACACACACATTAATTGTCAAACATACACAATTTCAGACACATATATATTTCGAGCATCAATTTGTTTCTGTTGTCCCTGTACATGCTCAACATACTTTGCAAAGATTACACTTTCCATCTTGCTGACACTTAATACTGTCTACAGTAGCAGACAGGAGACTGATCATCTGATCTCTTGTCTCCCGTTTGTAGTCATTACATTACGTCATTCTGTATTTGCATAAACCTTAACCTTTGTCATATTGATTATGTAAAGTTACTGTACTTATTGTTTCATTTTGAATTGTAAAATTTGTTTAGGTGACTACAAATTTGCATCTGCCACATACCGGCTCTTCAAGTTACCAAAAGTTTCAGAGAAGAAGTCCTGTCTGGTCATGTACAATGGAGACATTACAGGTGTGGAGGAAAGTTTCGAGTTTGATGTCCAGTTTACCTTTAAGGTATGTAGTTACATCCAGTTCATCAGAACTGAACTATTTATTCACCAGAGCTCATAAAGCATATCATATCCTGCACATTCTTTCTCTGCTTGGTCCCATTAGTAATGATTAATATTTTTGAATAAATGAACAGTAATGTTTTAGTAACATGATCCATGGCTCAGCATTATTTGAATATTGACAATATTATGTTGTTTGGATAATAAGTGTCATGTAAATGTGAGCTTAAATATATCTTAATCTATTTCTTATATTCCTAGATTGGTGATCATATGGTGATAATATATGAAAATGATGTGCAATAAATACTACATTTATCACATGCAATTATATACATGCAATTATTAAGTTACTTGTGTTACATAAAAACCCTGACATATATTGCCATTCAAAAGTTTTGATTGAGTAGGATTTTTTTTTCAAAGAAATAAATACCTATTCAGCAAGGATGAATTAAATTGATCAAAGGTGTCAGTAAAGACAATTATAATACATTAGTTACATTTCAAAATAGATTAAAATAGAAAACTGTTATTTTAAATAGTACTGGAATTTTAAAAAATTACAGTTCTACTGTATTTTTGATCAGCCTCGGTGAGCATAAGTGGCTTCTTTAAACCGATCACAAACTTTTGAAAGACTTGTACTTTGTAAAAAAGCATAATCAAGACAATTTTGGGTCTTTGTCTAGGCTAATAAAGTGACGGAGGTCGATGATGATGTGGCCAACATCTTGAGTAACTCCAGATTTGCTGAAGAATTCACATTTCAGCCTCAGGGGGTGAACACTTCCGCTTCTGGAGGATGCTGGGCCAAACCCAAGGTAAGTGACTCATTTCCTATCATGCCTTATTTTCTTAGCTTCTGTCTATCAGTAATGCACTTATAGCATATCACACCTGTGCATACAGTATTTTAATGTACCATTTGAGTTTCAGTTGTAAAATCAATTTTTGTTATAATTTTAGACTCATCTTTCAAAATAACAACTGTGTTTATCATCAAACTGTCATCTAGCATTAAAAATAATTCTTACTGGCCACTAAAGGCCCGATATATTCAATTCAATTCACATTTATTTGTATAACGCTTTTCACGATACATATCATTTCAAAGCAGCTTTACAGAGAATGCATGTCAACGTTACAATTTAGAGAATGCAGTTAGCTAACAATGTAATAATTTAGGCAATTTAATTTACAATCACTGTTAGCTGTTTAATTGAAGGTAGAAGCAATGAGCTCCTGAAATATATATAGAAATTTGGGAATGTGCATGTTGATCCAGATGATTGTCATCTGAAGTCCTCGCAGGAGTTAGCACCGTCCCTTCAAAGGTGTTGGTCATCTTGATATACTTCAAGCGAAATAGAAGAATGAACTGGTGTGACGTCATTTCGAACTAAATCAGGCCAAAACAAAGTTTGTTTCAGGAGTTCGCAACAGCTTGCTAAATCAAACGCCTTCAAACTATCATTGGTCCGTGGCGATTACAGGGTGTGCTCTGGGGCTTTGCCTTCTTTGACATGAAAATCTGCTTGGGTTCATTTCTTCTGTTCAGTCCAAAACTGAAAGTGAAACTGGCACTGTTTTTTTTTTTTTTTTCTTTTCTTTTCTTTAAAGCTGCTTGTTTTAAAGCAGTCTTTTGTATAAAGTGCCAAATTGCAGAGCTGGTGCAAACATATCCACATCGCTATGATCAGATGCTTTGTTAACTGCGTTTTTCTCACTGTTGTCATTTTTGTTGCATGTTTTTGTTATTGAGAGGAAAGTGAGCAGCACATATTACCTTATTCATCTAAATGATGCTCTCGGCAGTGTGGGCAGTGTCGTAATTTTTGCTAACAGTATACTGCTGAAAAGAACTTCGCCATGAGTATATCTGGGCCTTCGATTTCTCTACACAGTCACACAAGGTCACCCAGCTGTACCACAAAGCCTTGACCACAGAAGATTGTCTGCCCTTCCAAACAAAGAATGCCATCTTATCAGTGCTGGTGGTGATTCAGTCTCTGTCTGCAAACACAAGAAAAGACTATTAGAATTGACTTGCAACATCATTCAGGGTGTTCATCTTTCAGGCAGTTTAACGTTCACTGTTGATGGCTGGATCGGATTTATTCCATTTTTAGAAATTCTGATCTAAAGATTTAGCTAAATGTACTTTTGTTTTGTCCATTGTTTTGGTTTCATTTTTATTGTTCTAAAAATATCTAAAAGATTCTTAAACTTCTAAAGAGCTAAACAGGTTCCTTCAATGCTTCAGCGGATTTTTACTTTCACACAGACAGCCTATAAATATAATCTCATTGCCATATATCAGAGACATATGTGGTACGGAAGAGGATTAGGGCCAAGCAATAATAAAAAAATAAAACCATCTCGAGATTAAAGTTGTTAAATTACGAGAAAAAAATTCGATAAATTTCGGGAAAAAATTCGAGATAAAATTTGAGAATAAAGTCATTAAATTACGAGAACAAATTCGTTAAATTATGAGAAAAATGTCGTTAAATTTTGAGAAAAAAGTCGAGATAAAATGTTGAGAATAAAGTCATTAAATTACGAGAAAAAAAGTTGTTAAATTATGAGAACAAATTCGTTAAATTATGAGAAAAATGTTGTTAAATTTCGAGAAAAAAGTCGAGATAAAATGTTGAGAATAAAGTCATTAAATTATAAGAAAAAAGTCGTTAAATTACGAGAATAAATTCGTTAAATTACGAATGTTCTCATAATTTAACGACTTTTTTCTCATAATTTAATGACTTTATTCTCAACATTTTATCTCGACTTTTTTCTCGAAATTTAACGAGTTTTTTCTCGTAATTTAACGAGTTTATTCTCAACATTTTATCTCGACTTTTTTCTTGAAATTTAACTAGTTTTTTCTCGTAATTTAACGAGTTTATTCTCAACATTTTATTTCGAGTTTTTTCTCGAAATTTAACGAGTTTTTTCTCGAAATTTAACAATTTTAATCTTGAGATGGTTTTATTTTTTTATTATTGCTTGGCCCTAATCGTCTTCCGTACTTATGTCATAAGTTCTGTATTAATCAAATCTTTTTTAATACTGTAAACCAAAACAAGGCTATGTTTACATAGTAAATAAGGAATGGGCATGTTCTTTGCCCTATTATCTCTATTATGTTTAAGTGTTAGTGTTGTCTGATTTGAAAGTGTAATAGGGAAGTGTTGCATCCAGATTGATGCTGTTTCTGTTGTTTTAGACCCAGGTTTTCAAACTTCTTGATGCCCCAGCACCCCATATGTGATGGTCCCCTTGTAAGGGACCTTGTTAAAGGCTATATATATATATATATTGTTTTGCATTCATTATAGAACATTCCATCATCTTATTCGGTCCCTGAATGCAAGAAACTTTAACATACTGATGGTATATGGGCTGCAGTTGCATAATGAATCCATCTAAATGCTCTGTGTCATTGAGTACTGTGGAACCAAGTAACTATAAATTATGACGAATGTAAATTACTTTACTTCCAAACACTGAGTATATTCCTCTCTCTTCAGGCAGTGTCAATGAATCCCTTTGAACTGGTCCAGCAATTGGGCAGTGCAAGTGTAACTCCTTCCACTGGGGGGTGCTGTGCAGACCAGGAATCATGCTGCAAATGAATCTTGGCTCATTTAAAAGCAGTTTTGCTTATGATTTGAAAAGAACAAATTATTGATTATCATATGTAATTTCTAACTCTGATATATATATATATTTTAAATCAATGATATGTACATATAACATTATTCATAATTTGATCATTATATTGTGATTGTTTTGCATACATTTTAATCATATTGATTATCAATATCTAGTGCATCACACAGGTCTATATAGTTGCATAATCTTAAGCATTCATCTGCCAGATGTAATCTTTATTGTATCTTTATTGTATTGACAGATATAATCTAACTGAACACTCATGGTTTATTGAACTTTTGTAATCAAATCACTTTTTCTGCTGCTGTAATAAAAATGTTTGTCCTGACTGCCTGGCTATTTACTTTCAGCTGGAGGATATTCATGGTCTCTGTGATATACGGTATAATTTAATAATACTAAAATGCAAATCACCTTTTATTAAATGTAATTTAGCCCCATTCCTTAATTTCACAACATATTTCGAGGTTATAGAAACTTAAGGAATCGTGTTCAGAATTCCGTTGTAGAGCTTTTCAACATAAATATTCTCTCTGATTTACTTAATATGTAAAACCACCTGTGAAGATTGTATAGGATTATGAAATAGTTTATAATCAATCAACTTCCCTTGTCTGGATTGATCTCTGGCCCTGATGATGATAAAATGTTCACTCTGTGCGATCTGACTCCATGATTATTTTTACATCCTTTCATAGGTTTTGCACCCCTTGCATTTCTCAAGATCCCTCTAATCCCTGTCTTATCTATATAAGGTAAATAGTTACCTATTATAAGTCTTTGAGTAATCACAATAAATGTATAGCTTTGCTCATTTCCGTTAGGATGAAAGAGGACTAAATCATATTGTTCAATATGTCTGAATTGTAGCGTTTCTTCAAATGAGAACGTTTGTGTCTCAGGGTTGATAACTGATATTTTTAAACTTTTTTTCCCCCCGTCACACCTTTTGGCTACTTTTTAAATGCTTGTTATGTGTAGATTTTATTGTTTTGCCCTTGTCCCAGATCCAAACTTTCAATGCAACATAAAGATATGAATTATTGCAAGATCTGTGGAGAACTGGCTGTGCACATGCTCTGGACATTTGGGTCCCCGAGAGCCCGACCAGGGACATGTGATCCCATTTCCCACCTACTTTTCCTTTTCTCTTCTTTTAGAAAAAAGCCCCTGCAATTATATAGGAGATAGTAATTTTTCATAATTGTAACAATCATACAACAATTTCATTTCATTTTTTTAAACAAATTATACTGTTCCTCTGTGTGGCATAATTTCCAGCACAGCCAACAATTTTTCCCCTATACATTTTTTTTTTTTTTTAAGTGTACTGGTTACCAAAGAGAATTTTTGAGATGATCAAAGAAAAACCAAGGCAAATATCTGTTATTTGTAGATTGTTTGTTGTGTGTATCATTTCAAGCAGTTTAATTTAGAGTACATTCATTTGTTTCTCAAAAACATTTAAAATGAATTTCCACCACAGAATGCTATCAGATACAATATAATTTGGGGAAAATTACAGAATTTTCCTGTAATGCCTACTGTTGGACATTGTAAATAGAGAAAAATAAACAAATGTATTTTCTGAAAGTCCTCAGGTTGTCTCTACAGGCTGTCCATAAACTCTTTACTGCTGAAGAAACTCTCTATAAACTCGTTTCGTTATTTATTACATTCCCTGAGTGTATCTTGGCACTATTCAAAGATGCTGTCACCAAAGACCCTTCTCAAAACACCAAAAACAGTCACGAGGAAACTTCTGTATGCGCTCATTTGCATTAAGTGCGACTGTTTACGGAGCTCATTGGCCGTTCCAGCAGCGAAGGCCCCGCCTCCCGTCCAGCTGCGCCACCGGATTGGCTGCCCCGGTCGCCTGTCACCGAGACATCAGTAGAGGCACGAGTTCGCGCTGCTCTGGCTGAAGTGTGATCAGTTTCAGCCGCGTAGTGGGACTCAGCTAGACCTGATGCACAAGTCAAGGCGACGCGCAGCGGAGATGAAGCCGGATTGGCTCTGATTTTTAAAAGCCCTTTCATTCAAGAGGCTGTCCATTATCAACATGGCAGAACCGTCGGTTCCAGAACCCCCTCAAAAAATGGCGTCACTTAGCCGGGTCCGAGCCTTTGCTTTGATTTTCTTAACTGCAAGCAGTTATTTAATTACTCCCACAAGTGGCAAGGAAGGAGGGGGAGAGGAGACTGTCATCATCGGGCTGAGGCTGGAGGACACGGACGACATTTCCTTCATGGACAGGGGCTATTTGCGGGTCAGTGAGAGGTCTCGGGTGAGATTGAGGGTGTACGGGCAAAACATTAACAACGAGACGTGGTCCAAAATCGCCTTTACGGAGCACGAGAGGAGTCGAGTGATTGGCAACATCGACAGCTCCTCAGGAGACAACAAGAGTCAGGAGGACACGTCGGGCTTGCACCCCTGTGGCATCAGGACTTCAGATATTCTCATCTTACCCAACATCATTGTAAATCGCAAGTCGTCTGGTATCGTTGAAATCGAGGTCAAACCTCTGCGAAAGACTGAGAGGAGCAAAGCGTACTACCTGTGCATCGCCACTTCCACACCTGCTGTGGCTGGCATGCACGACCCGTGGACGGAGACCACGTGGATCTATCACGATGGAGAGGACACCAAAGTGATCGTGGTGGAGGAGAAAAAGTTCCTGCTCCCTTTCTGGCTTCAGGTCATCTTTATTTCCATGCTGCTCTGCCTCTCGGGCATGTTCAGCGGCTTGAACTTGGGTCTGATGGCGCTGGATCCCATGGAGCTCCAGATCGTCCAGAACTGCGGGACGGAGAAGGAGAAGAACTACGCCAGGAAGATCGAACCCGTCAGGAGTCAAGGAAACTACCTGCTTTGCTCGCTTCTCTTGGGGAATGTTCTGGTCAACACGACCTTGACCATTTTGTTGGATGATATCGCCGGTTCTGGATTGATAGCTGTAGTGATGTCAACCATTGGCATTGTGATATTCGGGGAGATTGTGCCTCAGGCTATATGTTCACGACACGGTCTCGCTGTGGGTGCGAATACAATCTTCTTGACCAAATTCTTCATGCTGCTCACTTTCCCTGCGTCCTATCCGGTAAGTAAACTGCTCGATTATCTCCTCGGACAGGAGATTGGCACCGTGTACAACCGAGAGAAGCTCTTGGAGATGTTGAGGGTCACGGATCCCTATAATGACTTGGTGAAAGAGGAGTTAAACATCATTCAGGGCGCACTGGAGCTCAGGACTAAAACCGTGGAAGATGTGATGACCCCGCTGCGCGATTGCTTCATGATCGGCGGCGACGCCACGCTCGACTTCAACACCATGAGTGAGATCATGGAGAGCGGCTACACGCGCATTCCGGTATTCGAAGGCGACAGATCCAACATCGTGGACTTGCTGTTCGTGAAGGACCTTGCGTTTGTGGATCCCGACGACTGCACCCCGCTGAAGACGATAACGAAGTTCTACAGCCATCCCTTACATTTCGTCTTCAACGACACTAAACTCGACGCTATGCTGGAGGAGTTCAAGAAAGGTGAGAAAGCGCTAGCTCGCGCTGATGCTGAACACGTGTCTTTGAACATTGAGTGTTTTCCTACAGTTTTATTCTTCGCTGCATAAAAGTTTTATTGTCATATGAAAGCTAGTCTATTATGCATCAGCATGTCATAGCTATATCAAGGCGGGTCGCGTGCCTTTTACGCACCGGCTGTATTACGCACGACTAGATTTCATTTACAGATTCAACATTCCTTTTTCTTCAAAAAAGTAAATTTTTGCTGTTTTGTCCACGTCTATTCAGGTATTCAAACATTGACCTGGCAGGCAACCTACATAGTTAATTCATTAAGTTTACTAAAGGATGGTACTTAGATATTTAGATTAATTGATTATTACAATAATGTAATACCATACTGTATATATGGTATGTCCTCCATCATCATTTCATCCCATGTTATCCTGTAAAGTCCTCTGTCTTCCAACTTTTCATCACCTATAATGATTTAAACTCGCTAAAATTGAGATAAAACTTTAAATGCTGCCTTAAATTTTTTAAGTAAAACTGGCAACTTGCACTAATACATATTGCACCTTTTTGGATCATTTTTAATGTGGATTAGCCTACTTATCAACTGAATCAGTCAAACCAAAAATTATTCAGACACTAGATATAATTTTATATTTGTTTTACTATTGGGTGCAGGACACTATAGTTCATTTATGTAAGTGAGGATAGCAAAAATAAAGTAAACTGTGACATATTATACCCAAAAATTCTTCATACAGTGGACTACCAGTAAAACTGATGAAAATTTTCGGCCAAAAATTATTCAGACACTTTGACCTGACCATGTTTTGCTTAAGTGTTATCTGACATAATTAAGATACATTTTTTTCAGACACAGTTTAACTTTGAGATTTTGTCATATTTTATTACCATTTTTATAATAGTGAATAAACTGTAATAATGAATGAAAGGTTCATGGTGAATTAATTTTGGTTTGACTGAATATATATATGTAGTGTTATAATAATGTAATTGTAATAATGTGAACTTTTTCACAGTGTGAATAGCAATTTCAAGGTCCAGTTTATCAGTCATGGTCATCCCATTTCAGAGTTTGCTAAATACTTCCTCTCCATACCCATTGCTTGCTCTTTCTTGAGTGTTCCTGCACTATTTAAAACTATTTTGAGTTGTCGGATTTAGCCTATTTGACCTCACTTGCTGCCCTCAGGACCCTACAAACGTATTACAATGTGCTTGAGTGCAGGGAAGTGCGGTATCTCGATGTGCCCTCACATAGCTAAGGGTTAATGCTTGCAGCAGTGGTGAGAATGTAGTGATGCAATGGAAATACACTGCAGGTGTACTCACAGTTGCTAAAGGATGACTCAGGGGGGTTATTAGGTGTAATACTTCATAATGCATGAAATAACATGCCAGTTCAATCTGTATTTTGTATTATATGGGTAAATGTTGAGAGTATTGACGGGAATTTTCTAAGTAGTCAAAAATGTCTTTATATTTCTAAAAACAGTTCTAATACAGTCATTACTGTGGTGTCTAGAAAAGAAAATGTAAGAGAAAAGTATTTAACAGCATATCCCTCCTATAGATTTTAAAAAGACAGAGTAGATTTAAAGTTTAATTGTGTGAATCAAACTCTAAAATACAGACTAAACATTAATAACCAATTACCTTATCAATTTCCATTAGACAAAGCCTCATAAGATTTTAGACAGCATACCCACCTCTGCAAACCTGATGTTTTATTTTAAAGCCAAACCACCTTACATAATATCAGAATTAACTAGTTTATCATATTGTATTGATACATTTATACGTTTCAAATTTTTATGGGAAAAGGCATTAAAAAGTTGACATGACTTAGCGACTACAAGAATACAAAGCCATTATAAGAATTTGAGCAACCTTGGCTATGATTGTGACTCTTTTGTTCTTGGCTTCTCTCCAGAGGAAACTCACGATTGGCTGTTGGTATTCTAATGACTGATTAGGGGAGTGGGCACAAAGTTTCACGTCAATCTGGCTGTGGTTCGAGCACTCTCTCAGTGCTTTGTATTGTAAGTCAGTGTTAATTAATCTAATGCCTCTTGTGGAGCTGCTCAGCCATCCAAAGTAGGAACAAAATATATCACTCCTGCCAAGCACACCTTCAAAGTGTAATTTGTTTCTCTTTGATGTTGCTTTTTGAGTGGCAAAATTGCTTTTTTATTATTTCTGCAGCCGACTTACATGATAGCATTTGAACGTGAGGTAGATGATGCTCGATTCTGACAGAGGAAAATGGACTCGGATGTCTTATAATAGTCAACTAATTAGGGTCAGAATGAGAAGGGCTTCTGACTGCAATCATGACCTTGAAGGTCAGCCCCAAAATTCCTAGAGCTACAGACTAGTTTCTTTATGATTGAAATAATTAGTGTGTCATAAAGGGACCCCTGCCAAACAGCAGTTTTGTGTTTAATGAGAATGGCATTGTTCATCATCTGGGCTTAACCCAAAGCTGTGCAGTTCAGAAGGCATTTGCTGCTGCAAAGATTCTTATGTGTTGAGTGTGTATTTTGTTTTTCTCTCTTAGTATGCGGCTATGTGTTAGTTTATTTGTAAAAATATTTCCTATGCTAAACAGAGTTGCTTTTTCTTATTTGTGGGGAATTAAATATTTAGTGATTAAAAATATTTAAATAACTTAAAGGGTTAGTTCACCCAAAAATGAAAATAATGTCATTAATTACTCACCCTCATGTCGTTCCACACCCATAAGACCTTCGTTCATCTTCGGAACACAAATTAAGATATTTTAGTTGAAATCTGATGGCTCAGTGAGGTCTCCATAGCAATGACATTTCCTCTCTCAAGATCCATTAATGCACTAAAAACATATTTAAATCAGTTCATGTGAGTACAGTGGTTCAATATTAATATTATAAAGCGACGAGAATATTTTTGGTGCGCTAAAAAACAAAATAACGACTTATATAGTGATAGCCGATTTCAAAACACTGCTTCAGGAAGCATCGGAGCATTATGAATCAGCGTGTCGAATCATGATTTGGATCGCGTGTCAAACTGCTGAAATCACGTGACTTTGGCGCTCCGAACCACTGATTCATAACACTCTGAAGCTTCCTGAAGCAGTGTTTTGAAATCGGCCATCACTATATAAGTCGTTATTTTGTTTTTTTGGTGCACCAAAAATATTCTCGTCGCTTTATAATATTAATATTAAACCACTGTACTCACATGAACTGATTTAAAGTACCTTTATGGATCTTGAGAGAGGAAATGTCATTGCTGTCTATGGAGGCCTCACTGAGCCATCGGATTTCAACAAAAATATCTTAATTTGTGTTCCGAAGATTAACAAAGGTCTTACGGGTGTGGAACGGCATGAGGGTGAGTAATTAATGACAGAATTTTCATTTTTGGGTGAACTAACCCTTTAAGGGCTCAACAATAAGGTTTTCCCATTGGCCAGGGGTCAATGTGAGACAGCTGAGAAAAATGTCAGTGCAGCGTTGCATTCAGTACATTTTGCGATCATTGATCTTGTACATAATTTGTTTTATACATTACAAACTTTTTCTGCAATGTATTCCATGTTTTTGTTGCAAATTGTGCTGATTTGTCACAAAGATGAATAAATATGGGGTTTTGTCAAATTTGTCTCAGAAGCATAAGTAAGAATGTGTTTTTTTGGAGATAAAAAAAACATTCTTATTTATAGCTATTCAATTTCCAGCTTGTAGCATATTCTTAAAAAAATAATAATTAATTGATTAATTAAAAAAGAAATATTGAACAAATGTATTTTTAAGAAACCCCCCCCCAAAAAAAAAGAAGAAGAAGAAGAAAAAAGAAAATTCTGTCATCAATTACTCGCTCTTATTCATGTCGTTTTAAACCCACAAGAGTTTGGTTAATCTTCAAAACACAAATTAAAATATTTTTTTATGTCCAGGTCAGAAAAGGTCACAAAGGCATCAATATGAATCGAGCAGTTTAATCCAAGTCTTGTGAAGAGATATGATCGCTTTATATGAACAGATTTAATTTAAGCTTTTATTTACATCTAAACAATGATTGACACATACACAGAGCACATAACATGCTCAAACGTGTGTGTCATGCACACGATCCAACAAGGTTTGTTCTAGAGCATGATGCACACGTGATACCGTGTTTACCATATGTGATGTATACAAAGTATGTGTATTTAAATATCTTTCCGCCATGTTTGGATCAACATTTTTGGCTTTCCCTTCATCATATAAGGACAAATTTTAGTATTTCTCTAATTATAAAAGTGGCTTGTTAAACATAAAAATCATTCTTTTGTAGCAGGGCAAGTAAAAATCAGAATTACTGGCCCAGTTGGCCAACAAACAAAATCCATATTTGATCCCTGAACTTACATTTTTAGGGGTCATTTAATATCCAAAGGAATGGAACACTATACAACTTTTTTTTTTAAAGTTAATCTTTTTTTTTTTTCATTTATAAAAATGCAACACTCACGGCACAAGATGCTGAAAAAAAAAAAAACAAGATTTGTTGCAGCAGGCAAAGACGTCCGTCTAGTTCATGCTTACATTTAAAAACAAAAAAACTACAGATGGAAGCAAGAACAGATCCTGACCAGCACTTTAGATGCTTTCATCGTGCTTCATCAAATCTCAGCAAACATCTTGTCAATTAATTTAGTGCTTTATCTAGTACAGAAACAGGTTACTGTCTTCTTTGTAGTACTTGCTTCATCAAACTCATTTAGCTGCAGAAGGATGTAGAAAACATTCGCTGAAAACCGATAGAACAAAGTACGTAAAGACAAAGTACATTTTAGCCTAACTCTTTTGAACTCACTAACCCTCCAATATGACTTGGTTCAGTGCTAGCATTGCTATCACACACTTGAGGTGATCAATCTGTTAATTTATACGAGATAGGAAGATCTGTTATCATTTTAAATCATGCGGATGAACTCTTGGCCCTTTGGTTCTTTCCACACTCATCTCCAAAATGTGTGTTTTGTGATCATGTTTTTGTCATTATGGTTATAGGAATCTGTAATTAAGAGACTTACTTCATCTTATCTCATATTCATGTTGTTATACCTTCAAAATATATCACAAATGTTCAAAAAAGCCTGCATATTAGTTTGCACCTTGCATGTTATCAGTAGTGACATCTATAGATGTCATAAACCACAGTAGTTCATTTACAGTACAGCACTTGCTGTATTATTGTAACGCAGGGCCACTAAAGGTGGTTGGCCTCCACATGAGTTCTTGCACGTATTGAACCAATCCACCCGCCTGCTAATGTAGGCCAATCTATGCTTAATTCAGTTTCAGCAACCTCCTTTCTCTCTTGTTTTAACGTGGGAATTCTTTTTCACTTCACTTGGCCTAGTTATGGCTGCATTATGTCTCATAATAGATGACATCCCTCCTTCTTTTACTTTTATGCTTGATCCAAATAACATCCTTTTCAATGAAATCAGATTCATTTTTGTGGCACCCCGCATCTTCAATTTTGACATTGTTCACCTGATAAGCAATCAACCAGTGTAGTGATTTCTGCTTTGATGTTGGAGCATATACAGTACTTTGTAACACTTGCTTTAGCTGGTGTTATGTGGGAATTATGTGGCGTCAAATTGGCAGGAACTCTGCTGGATGCAGTGTGTGGGATCCCCTTTGAACACTTAGACTCATATTAAATAAGATTTTGGTCATATTGGCCAAAAAAGTATACACGAGAGAAATGACATATTCTATGGAGCCCCTAAAGGGACATGGTTATTGTAATGTAGTTCGTATGTACGGGAAGAAGGAGGCGGGAACCGGCGAACGTTTAACAAAACTTTAATTCCAAAATAAACGAATACAAAACAAAAGTAATGCCGGCAGACTTCCGCACAAAAAAAATAAAACATAAAATAAAGTCCAGGCCTGGTCCTCTCTCGTCCTTCACTGTCGTCGCTCCTCCTTTTATGCTTCCGGAGCTCCTCTGTGAGAGACTCGAGCCGTTCCCTCACGGCTCTCGCCCGCCCTCGCAGCACCTGGGGGTAAGGACAGATGAGACAAGAGAAAGGAGACGGAAGCAAGGGGAGCGACAGAATGAGAGAGGGGAGAGAGGAAAAAGAGAAAAAAAATTCTTGGTCCGGTTCCCAGACACACTGCCGCTCATGGCGAACGGCAGCAGGCTTCAGCCCATGGCGAACGGCGGCGACTCCTCCGCTCCCTCTTGGACGGCAGCCACCCCACCTCGTCCTAGGAGCACGACAGCGAGCTCTCCGTCCCACCTGTCACTAGGCACCAGTACCAACACCTCGGGCAGCCTCTCGCGGTCTTCACACTCCCGCGCTGCCCGAACTCTGCAGCACCGTGATCCCCCTCAGCAGCGAGGGCTCTTCGACAGCATGTCCCTCCTTCCTCCCGGGTTTCGGCACCAATGTAACGTAGTTCGTATGTACGGGAAGAAGGAGGCGGGAACTGGCGAACGTTTAACAAAACTTTAATTCCAAAATTAACGAATACAAAACGAAAGTAATGCCAGCAGACGTCCGCGAGGGTCACAAACATAATACAACATAAAATAAAGTCCAGGCCTGGTCCTGTCTCTTCCTTCACTGTCGTCGCTCCTCCTTTTATGCTTCCGGAGCTCCTCTGTGAGAGACTCGAGCCGTTCCCTCACGGCTCTCGCCTGCCCTGCTCGCAGGCCGGGGGGTACTCCCGAGACTGCACTCTACTCCCCCCCGGAGCCTGTCTCGGCGGCCGCAGCACCTGGGGGTAAGGACAGATGAGACAAGAGAAAGGAGACGGAAGCAAGGGGAGCGACAGAACGAGAGAGGGGAGAGAGGAAAAAGAGAAAAAAAATTCTTGGTCCGGTTCCCAGACAAACTGCCACTCGGTCCTCAGCCAGCCGAGAGGCTCTTCCTCGCGGTGCCATGCGATGGTACTGGACGCTCGGTGGACGGCTCAATCCGCGATGGCTCCTCCAACTGAGGGCAGCCGGCAGCGAGTCCGCCGTTCCCTGCTCCTCCCCTTCATGGCGAACGGCAGCAGGCTCCAGCCCATGGCGAACGGCGGCGACACCTCCGCTCCCTCTTGGACGGCAGCCACCCCACCTCGTCCTAGGAGCACGACAGCGAGCTCTCCGTCCCACCTGTCACTAGGCACCAGTACCACCACCTCGGGCAGCCTCTCGCGGTCTTCACACTCCCGCGCTGCCCGAACTCCGCAGCACCGTGATCCCCCTCAGCAGCGAGGGCTCTTCGACAGCATGTCCCTCCTTCCTCCCGGGTTTCGGCACCAATGTAACGTAGTTCGTATGTACGGGAAGAAGGAGGCGGAAACCGGCGAACGTTTAACAAAACTTTAATTCCAAAATTAATGAATACAAAACGAAAGTAATGCCGGCAGACGTCCGCGAGGGTCACAAACATAATAAAACATAAAATAAAGTCCAGGCCTGGTCCTCTCTCTTCCTTCACTGTTGTCGCTCCTCCTTTTATGCTTCCGGAGCTCCTCTGTGAGAGACTCGAGGCATTCCCTCACGCACTGTTCCCTCACGGCTCTCACCCACCCTGCTTGTCACAGTAATGGAAAAGAAAATGTGATGGGAGTAAAAAATGTATTTCAATGTTTTTTTGTTCTCGTAATTATATAGTTGCGTAATTATATTGTATATAATTTGCTGGCATCAGGGAGCCGCTATCAATATGCGGGGTATTGAAATCACTCTCGAATGCACGTTCGCTATTTACTTTCACTTTCAAATTCGCAATCACGCATACTCTGTGTATAGACCTTATGATGCAGAGAAACAAGCGTACAGCCATCTAATGTTTGAACGTCTCTTTTTGCAGTAGCTCTGTATATTTCTATGGCATTGCTGTCAAAGAGTAATTGGCTGGTGAAGTGGATTTGCTAATTGTAGAGTTAACGAAAGTTATCATGAGCACTGTAGTGTTTGAAGCGGATATCATAACAAATGTCAGTTCATAAATCCGTAAGATCTTAGCTTCATGCTATGGAAATTACAAACCGGTAGACAGAACACAACGAGTGCAGCGCTGAGCATCTGGGGGGGACATATGACGTATGATTACATGTGGTTTGGCACTGTAAGGATGATCAGCTGTCCTTTTTGTCTCCCTGTAGCACTGTGTCAGGCGTCTTACATTATGGACACGTTACACATATTATATTGCAGTTTATTGCTCTGACCACATCTGCAGTCCTCAGGCCTCCCTGCAGCAGGTCTATGGCATGTTCACACCAGATGATCAGGAACTTTGGGCATCTTTCTCCTGGTGATTTTCAGAGTCAGCAGAAATGACTCTTTTAGAAAGGGTTCTCTTTTAAGTTATTGGAACTGTGACTTTAATTGTCTCAAAGCCTTTAATTCATGTGCCCTTGTAATTTTAATAGGCTTTATGTTGAACTTCACATGATCAAATGGGAAAACAAGTCTTGTCGCATCCGCTTATCGGAGAAAGTGTGAGCAGCAGTGTGAACTGACGACAAGATGGACTTTTAAGGTAATCAGCTAACCTAGCTTATTATATTTATTGTTGCCTTTTTATTTGATTTTAATATCTGCATGTTAGTGAGAAGAAAAAATGTATCAATATACATATGCGATGGCCATCGGTTATGCTTATCTTTGCTCACTCTTTTGAAGGCACCTTGAGTAGCAGCTCTATATTTAATGAAGCAAGTACAAAAGACTTGAATGGGCAACGATGCAACCTGTTTTACAGAATACGGACGTTTGTTGCGCATAACTCCCATTAAAATAACTTCCCCTCCCTCCACAACGACATCCTGTCTCTTCTTTAATGACGTGTTTACTGGTGCAAGGAAGGGACAAACTGTCACTCGCATGAGATCAGAGCAATAGCAAACCACAATAATCCAATCAATTCCCGATGGACAAAATGAAGTCCCATCCTACATTTTTCCTCATTCAAGATGCCGTTTCACTTAGATGTTTGTGACAATAGGGAAGAAAAAATGAATGCAACTTCAGTTTCATGCCAACTTTAAATGCTTTGGCTGCTATATTCATATACTCAGAATTAAAGTGCTGTTGTTGTGATGTGTTATTTTGATTTTGTCAAGCTGTCAGCTTGTAGTAGTAGTAGTAGTCAGTTCTGTCAGGAGGGTTAAATGTTAGTGAGCATGCTCTCTATTGTCATTCCATGTGTGCAGCTCAAGCGCATGCTAAGACGTGGCTTTTCAAATGGCCTACATTCCTCAAATTCTGGTACATGAACATGAAATGGCCTTAAAACCGATTAGTAAAACAACTTAGTAGTGCCAGTACCTCAACAAAGTCCGTCTGATCTAGCATTACTAGCTTTTGTTGTGTCTTGTTCATTTTAACAAGATAACAAACATATTGATGTTGTACTCAATGTTTGAGTGTTTCGAAATAACGATTTAGAAGTTGTTTGGCAGAATCACTTCTAATAGAATTAGGTTGAGTGAGTCTTGGTCAAATGAAAGATTGAGTGCTGAGTAATGGCCTTTTATTTTTCCTGACTATTATGCAATCGGATTGTTCTCTGATTCAGACGTCTGCTTGTATCCTCACTCATTAATCTGTCTCCGCTTGGAAACTGGAAACCTTCCAGAAAAATACAAACGGAAACATGTGCTTTCCAAAAATACTTTTTGGATGTTATTATTTACAGTTTGTAATATTTTTGGGAGGACAGATTGTTCATGTTCAGAGTTATAAGGTTTTAAGTTAAAAGGGTTTTATGTAGCTATTTTTAGTTTTTATTCTTTTTCTTTTTCTTTTTCTTTTTTTTTTTTTTTTAGTTTTCATAGTTCATTATACTTTGTGAATATCAGAGGAATATTATGTCACTAATGCTGTGTTTTGAGACTCCCTTTAAGCTCAAATTAAGGTCTGCCACTGTACTTCAATTCTTGGAAAGAAAATTTGGATCCAGTTCCCTGCTTTACTGTAATTAAAGATCAAGCAAATTCAACATAACACTTCTCTTCTTAACTCTCCTTCCTCTGCCTTTCTCACTCTTTCTCTCTGCCATCTACTTCACAAAACATTCAAAGCTGCAGAACCCACTTGGGTTTCAAAACTGCCCCCTGGCATTCCCAAGGCTTCCGTGCCATGCCCCCTCCCCCCGACCCCCCTCCCATATTGTCCTTTTGCCCGTTTCCCTCAATGTCGTAAATTACAAGCGACACAAACCCTTGCCTAATGCTCTGGCATGGAAGCCTTCCAACCAGAAGAGCTCTGGCTGGCATCATTGATTGCGGTAAGCAGTTCTCTCTTCCTCTCTTAGTGAGAGGAAAAACAGCCATGCCAAACGGGTACTTCCATGGAGGTTTATAAAATACAGTGCCAGTGTCAGATAAAGACATGACTAAACTTAACTCACATTAAGCAGTTTATCATGTGAGGCCTAAAAATGCATGGTTGTAGTAGGCTGGCTCTTACTTGCATCTATTATATTTCACCATCAGTTGCACAAAGTGTATAATACTTGTTTTATGTTCACCTTTTACTTAGAATGCCAAAGTGTTTTTGTAATTTGAAATTGAAAGACAATACAGTTTGTTAAAGCTTTAATTTAATTTAATATTTAATTTAATTTTAATTAATTAACCTCTGCATGTAGGCATGACAGTTAAAAACCTTTCTTTTCTTATTTTGCTTTTATCTTAATGGAGTCCAGCCACACTGAATTGTTTTCATTGTAGTATCAGTTATAATTTGCATCTTATTTGGCTTGGATTGAAAACATGCACATTTGCATGTACCAAACAGTGTTTCATTACCATAGCTAATAGATACACATTCACATGTTTTAAGGGATTGTTTGCCTAGAAATAAAATACTGTCTTCATTTACTCATTTGCCCATTTCAATCAAAAGATGCATTTCATTTGAGTGAATTGGTCAGGAAAAATGATCGTTTCTTCAAATCACTTATTAATAAGAACATGCAAAAATTGCAACTCAATGTACTATTGAAGTGGGTTCATGTGTTTAGTCGCCAACGTTTGACCTCGAACGAATGAACAAAAGAAACGTCAATGCCACTGTCTGTGCCACTGACCAATTCCAGTTTGAAGGTGTTTACCAGCTGGAGCAAACATTTCCAGAAAGTTCACTTTGGCAAGCTGTTTCATACTCCCAAAACAAACTTCGTTTTGGCCTGATTGTGTTTAAATTTTTGTTCAAAGTGAGTATAGCGGGGCTGAGAACTGCTCCTTAGTCAGAACTGACTCCAATTTTAAATACTGAAAACGAATTATATTCATAATGTTTGGTTTTGTTAACAATCAAATGTCAAAGTTCTTTCACTAATGCAGACAGAACAGTAACTATGACAGTATATTCTGCTCCACAGTTCAGTGGCTGTGCCCGTTTTTAGGATGTACTAAGATGTACTCACCCTCATGTTGTTACAAAATTATATGACTTTCTTTCTTTTGTGGAACATTAAAGAAGACATTTTGAGAAATGTCTCAGCTAGGTTTTTTTTTTCGTCATGGAAGTCAATGGGCTTTAATTTTTGTTGGTTCAAAAAGTTCTTCAAAATATCTCCTTTTGTGTTCAACAGAAGAAAGAAATGCATTCAGCTTTAGAACCACTTGAGAGTGAGTAAATGATGACATAATTTTAATTTTTGGGTGGATTATCCATTTAAGAAATGTAACTTTTTCAAACATGCTATCAGTATGTTAAAGGGTTAGTTCACCCAAAAATAAAAATAATGTCATTTATTACTCACCCTCATGTCGTTCTACACCCATAAGACCTTCGTTCATCTTCGGAACACAAATTAAGATATTTTTGATGAAATCCGATGGCTCAGTGAGGCCTCTAATGAGAGCAATGTCACCGAACCTCTCAAGATCCAGAAAGGTACTCAAAACATATTTAAAACAGTTCATGTGAGTACAGTGGTTCTACTTTAATATTATAAAGCGATGAGAATACTTTTTGTGCGCCAAAAAAAACAAAAAACACAACTTTTCAACAATATTTAGTGATGTCCGATTTCAAAACACTGCTTCAAAGCTTTACGAATCTTTTGTTTTGAATCTGTGGTCACATGATTTCAGCAGTTTGATATGCGTTCCGAACAACTGATTCCAATAAAAGATTCGTAAAGCTTTGAAGCAGTGTTTTGAAATCGGCCATCACTAGATATTGCTGAAAAGTCGTGTTTGGTGCACAAAAAGTATTCGCATCACTTTATAATATTAAGGTAGAACCACTGTACAAAAATATCTTGATTTGTGTTCCGAAGATGAACGAAGGTCTTACAGGTGGGCTTACATGAGGGTGAGTAATAAATTACATTATTTTCAGGGTGAACTAACCCTCTGAAGAAACTTTGATACGTTTTCCTCTCTCATTTATTTATTTATTTTCTACATTTCTTCCCTCTGTAAATGCACCACTGTAAAAAATATAAAACTCACTGTTCGATTTCATTAAAGCACTATAGTCACAGCATAAGAATGCCATATGTAGCAAATTTGTTTCTACTTCATTCACTTTGCCAGTCTTATCTACTGTATAACTCCTTTTAGTTCATCATTCCAACAGACTGGATGTCACAATGAAACCGCTGTTAGATAAGTACACCAAGGACACCTATGAAGATGATGCTTCCCAAATTAGCCTAACCAAAGTCCTGCAAATCCTGGGAATGGCATGAGGGAGTCAAACCCATGGTGATAAAAAGTTAAGGGAGTAATTATTATTATTATTTTTTTTTTCTGTGCCATGAAATGAACCTGTAGAATTCATGCAGTGTGGTTTGCAGTTTTTTATTGTTAGTGTTATCTATACTGTAATTTATTTATTGTATTACATTTATTGTATGACTACTAGTAAATAACAATACAACTCTTCTTTTGACCCACAAGTCCTTTCCAATAAACAAGTATTTTTTGTTGATCAAGCCAGTAACTGTTGAGTAGAAATAAAATGAATCAAGTGTTCTCTAAAATATTTGCTGAAAGAAGCCCACTTGTTGCATAGTGCTCTGCTGCTTGTTAACAATACCATTTTAGTGTTTAAAATAGTGGAGAGGTCTTGTGACTGTGTCTGTCTGTGCTTAAACGGCCCCTTAATGATGCTGAATCTGTAAGCAGCATTAACCCAGAGCTCAGGCCGCTGTAACAGACAGATCACTGTTATTCATTGTGAACCTTCACTGAGGAAACAAAGATGTTGGTTGGTTTAGTTTCAGAGTAAAGAAATGAATCATTTTTAACAAGGGTCCTTGGAGGTCAGTGTAGTGAGTAAACTGAGTTTTGCGCTCAGTAGTTTAGTTTATGTAAACAAAGCGATGAGATGAAAATGCTAAATTGGTTTTCTTCAGATGATATCAGTCCATTTATATTTATCAGGAAAAAAGGAACACGTTTAGTGACATGCTCTGAGAAGCTTATATTTAGAAAACGGGCTGATTTGCAGCAGCATTGTTATCTGGAGGTTGTTTTGGCTGGAGTTCATAATCACTGTGGGGGTTTGTACTGGGACTTTAAAATTACTTGAATTTTTTTTTTTTTTTTTTTTTTTTTTAATTTCCTCACTTCTGTGTTTTTTTGTTTTAATTACAGCTTAGTATATTTTGTAGCATTCATATTTGATTAGGATTCAGCAAGCACATTAGTTTTACTATTTCTTAATAAGTTCATTGAGAACAGCAGTATACCAGTTGCTGGACAGTCCCGATTGGAATAGCCTGGGGTTAGGAGTCTTGCTCCAGGGCATTAATAACAGAGTAAATTTAGTTCCTTGCTAACTGTTGTTTTTGTGAACGTGCAGATGCTTAACCATTGCTCTACTACTGCTGATACCATGTTCAACTTTTCTTATGAATCAGCATTTATTGTGTTGTTTTTCATTTATCGCTCATTGTAGTCCTGCAACCTAATTCACCCTGCGTGTAAGTTATATTGTGCATTTTGTGAGGAAAGAAGAATGTATATGATAAAGAAAAGAGAAAAAATATTTAAAAAAATATAGTTTAAAACACATGTACCATGTTCGTTGTATGTTCATAGAATGTTTTTTTTATATTCATGCTAGTTTTATATTTTGAAAACATACTATTTTCATACTTTTTAATGACTACCTGTCACCATAAAAATAATAATCTAATATAATAATATATTTCCCTTATACATTGAATACATGTGTGTACACATCTTAATTCTTTTTTTTTTTCTTTATAATATATTTTTCATAATATATTTTCATTATTTTAAGGTAAAAAGTAGTTTTTGGGGAGCTGTACAATATATTATTTTATTTTACAATCTGAACTAAACTTGCCATGTCACAAAAAGGTCAAATTTGTGGATATATTAAGATATTTATCTAATATTATTTACTGATTTTGACATACAGTCTATGTATATATACCCAGATTTTTTTGTTTTGTTTTTGGTCCTTTATTTGATAACAATCTTTTTAAGAAATTAAAGCTATTTATAGGTTAGGGTTACAGGGGTACAAATGAAATTTAGGGTCAAGCATTTGGATAACAATGTAATGATTTTCTCAGAAAGGCCTCTTATGAAATACAATTAAAATAATAATTAATCTGTGATATCCCACCGCTCATTTCCAGTGTCCCAGTAGTTGTCAGAACTAAAATATTTTCTGAGAAGGCTGATCACTGTCTGTCTGAGACAGTGGCCTTGTTGCCTTACGTGACTATTTATGGTGGGAATTACGCTATGGAAAAATATGACAAACTGCATTCCAAGACTTAAACTGGAAATGGTGGAAAAGAGCACACAATGAGTCTCAGAAGAGCTGAGGGGGAGCAATAGACGTTCTCATGCAGGGTTGTGGGGCCATCTCACAATTACTGCTTAGCTATTATCCCTACTAAATGATAAACAATACATGTGTGTCTTAATAAGGATGAAGATGACGTTGCCTGTGATAGTGCTGAAGATTGTGATGGTGATGAATTTAAACAAATGTGACCAAATGAAAGTGAATTTAGCATTACATTGCATTTATCTTTTTACCTGTATTGATTTATATTGATGCAATAATATTCTTTTTTAATTAGTTTATTTGATGCTTAATGTACGGTTATGAGTGTTAATTTGAGCCTATGAGATTTTACAGTGGGTTTGTGCATGTGGCCTCCCAATGGGATGTGACAGAAAGATTGGATGAATGGATGAATGAATTAATCAATCAATCAATGTAGCTTGTTGCAGACTCAACTGGTTACACGCATGCATAGTTTACACACACACACACACACACACACACACACACACACACATACAAACAGTGGTGGAAAAAGTATCAGGTACTTGAGTTACAGTACAGATACCCTAAACAAAAATATTACTTCAGTAAAAGTACTGATTGATGAACCATGTTCGTTATTTATTTTAGCCAGCACTAGTCATTAGTCATCACTAATAAGAAAGATTTCTACAGACATTTAATATGTATTGAACTACAAATAAGCAAATGTTTTATTTCACTGACAAAACTCATTTAACACAATCAAAACATTGAACACTGACATACTAAAATATCAGTTAATATTAATTCAAGTGTTCAAACAAGTGAAATAATGGTAACACGTTATTTTAGGGTCATTTAGCTAGTTATTATCATCTAATTATTTAAAGAGGAACTCTATGCAAACATACCAGTTTTATATAATTTGAAACTGCTAGAGCAGTGGGGAAGATGCATGTGCAGTCATTTGTGCTATTTTACCTACAATATCCTACAATGGCAATGTTATATTACATTGGACAATTCACAAAAGTTGTGTGTCAGGTGTGTAGGAGTGAAGCACATGCGTTCAGCTCCACTCCCGCTTGGCTCTCTTCATGAGTGATGAGAGTCAAGCCGCTGCACCTTGCAGTTCTGGCCGTGTGTCTGCTGAGGCAGTTGTAGCTGCAAAATATGGGGATCTCTGATGGACCTAGCAGAGGAGCTTGAAGGGGTCTAGCTTCTCTAGCAGGCTCCGCGGCTCTTGTATCTGGCCCAGAAGCCTGTGTAGCATTTTTGCTCACTTCTGGTTCCGAGGAACTAGATATGGAGTCAGTAACAGACATTATATCTAAGTCTGATACTCTCCTCTCCTATCAAAGTCCTCCATACGATGACCTATTGGAGCTTATGACTCACGCCAAGTTCCGACTGAGTTCGAATTGGCAAGATCGTCTGTGTCTGCTAAGACACAGGTCATAAGTCTCCAGCCCCAGTGAGCCTTCCCTTTCTTCCGGACCTGCACACTGAGGTGGTGGGTTCGTGTAAGCAGCGTTACTCTGCTTGCATAGTTCCTTTGAGTTTGAGTTACGCACATATCGAAGGCATGTGTGAGCAGGGTTATGGATGAGTGCTTCTGGTTGAAGAGATTTTGGCAGAAGAGAATTCTTTGCCTGGGGACATCTTTGTCACTGAATGCTCCCATTCTGCCATCCAAGCCATGCCAGATAACATCTAGTCTGGTTTGCAAGTCATATGCGGTGACAGGTCAGGCTTGTGGTGCCCTGCCCATCATGGTGGTGCTGCAGGCATACCTGGCTGACCTACTCAAATACCTGTTCCAGGGTGAGGGTCTATCCCCTAAGGCAGTCACTGAATTGCACATAGCCACAGACCTGGCCCTCTGCACCACTAAACAGACGGCCCTCTCCATTGGCCTATCCATGGCAGCAATGGTGGTGACGTAGAGCCGTTTGTAGCTTAGATTAAGGAGATTGAAAAGAGCCTCCTACTTGATGCCCCAGTCTCACCTTCCATGTTTTTCAGCACTGCTGTTGATATGGTGGTAAAGAAGTTTAGGGAGGCGAGAGTGGCTGCCTTCAAACAATGTATCCCTCACCGGGTCCAGGCTCTTCCAAAGTCTTCTGTTCCTTCTTGAATGAATTCTTGGAGTGAGATGCAGAAGGCGAGCTTGGCTTCTCGAGCCCCTCCTCCGAAGAGTAGGGAGAAGAGTTGATGCTCTGGGAGGAAGCCGAAATCAGACCTGAGCTTGATTAAAATTTGGGCTCTCGTCCCTCTTTTCCATCCTGGTTGCTTCATTCTTCACTTTTATGCATATCAGGAGCTTACTTTATGATGAGTATTAAGTGGACTACTTCTGAAAAAATGTGTCCAGCTCTCTCATGCCCCCTTCCTAATGTGTAGAGCAATATATTACAATTTGTTTTTTTTGTTTTTTAAAAAGTAAAGCTGTATGGATGAATGTTGATGTAGTTGAGTTGTGAAGTGACACACTCCCTAATCTGTCGCCTTCTCCAATTAAAATAAGGCTATGCTCCTTTTTAGATCTGTAAGGTACAGCCTGGCAGACTCTTCAGTAGAATGGGTGGTAGAGTTGACAGTTGAAACTAGGATAAACCAAAAACTATTTTTCATATGCCGCCTTCACCATTTTTTCGACTTAGGTTTTTAATCAAGGCTGCATTCCAGATTTTGGCTATGAGGTTGAGCTGGGCAGATGGACTTGTTGCCCTTCCTAGGTTGCCTTTCTTTTTATTCTCTAGAAGTTGAAATATAATTGTGCTCCTGGGTGGCCCAATTTCTTCCCATTATACTTGGTTAAGGCTGATCCTCCCTATGTTGAGCTTGATAGATGGAATCTGTCACCCTCCACAGTTCATAAACTGGGTGTTCAAGTAGGGCGGAGATTCCTGGTGGTTCAGTTTATTTTCTCACCTTCCCAATCCTTTCTGCCTGGTATTTAAGCAAGGAATAGCAAGAGACATCTGCCTTGAGCTTGACAGGTAAAATCGGTCGCCCTCCACAGTTTATCAACTGGCAGAGGCTGGCTTGAGTAGAGCTCAGTAGTTTAGATAGAGTGGGAATTCCACTTTCTCGTTTGTCATCCTCCCAAGCTGTCAATCGTTGGTAGTGTAACAGGATTATGCTCCTTATATACGGATTGGCCCCCATCCTAACAGACTACATGAAGGTTGGAGCAGGCCTTGACAGTTGGAATGGTTTGAATCACGGTCAGCTACCCATTTTCTGTTCCCTCCCCAGACCTTTAGTATGGAAGTTGGGAATTCTTTGTTTGCTTGCTCCCTTCAGTACGCTGCTCTCCTAGGCTTGTGCTCAGGTCTGGAAACGTATGTAGAGTTGCTGCGAGCAACTCCATATTTCATCTTTGCCTGGTTCGGCTGATGGGTTTGGTCCTATGGACTTAGCTGAGGCTATGTCTGTTAGCTCTGCACTTATTTATATGCTCGGATGCTATGTGTGACATCATTGCACTGCATAGGCCAATGGTATTGACTTGAAGTTACACATCCCTCAGACACCGGGTTATGCAAGGAAATGTCCCCAGAGTGTCAGCAAGTGATGCAGCGTCCCGTTTCCTTTTCAGGGAACTGGGGTTACATTTGTAACCCTAAGACATTTTTATGAAATGTAGTGGAGTACAATGTACAATATTATGATTTGGGAATTTTTATTTTGGGAAACTTATATTTTTTACTTCACTACATTCCAAAGCATAATATTGTACTTTTTACTCCACTACATTTCATAAAACATATTGTTCCTTGTAATTTCAAGCTGAAGAAATCATTGTACAGATACTTGAAAAATGTACTTAAGTGCTTAAATACTGTCCACCACTGTATACAAAGCACCCAGAGTAAGAAATAAAACTTGCAATTATGATATAAACTTTAAATATGTGTTCACGGTATAATATAAAGATATAAAGTCACAATTATGATGAATGAAGTTGCATTTACGTTGTATAAACTCGCAATCATAAAATATTAATTTGAAATAAAATTACTGAATTCTGGATTTCACAATAAATGTCATGTATTAAAGGTGCCCTCGAATGAAAAATTGAATTTACCTCGACATAGTTAAATAACAAGAGTTCAGTACATGGAAATGACATTCAGTGAGTCTCAAACTCCATTGTTTCCTCCTTCTTATATAAATCTCATTTGTTTAAAAGACCTCCAAAGAACAGGCGAATCTCAACATAACACCGACTGTTACGTAACAGTCGGGGTGTACGCCCCCAATATTTGCATATGCCAGCCCATCCAACATTATCATTATGTAAGGCATTAGACAAGGGCAGAACGTCTGGATGTGCATAGCTGACAGTGGCGGCTGGCCAATAGAGGGTGCTAGGGCGCCGCCCTCCCTGAACCACACACGCAAAATAATAATCTTATGAATTATTTAAATGTATATTTGTATGATGTAATATATTAGAAAATCGTCTGTGGAAAATATTTTTTTTCATAATCACCATATGTCCTCTCTGTGTGCACCACTCAATTTCAGCTGAGGGGCAATCGAGAAATCGCCCAAAGGAGGCGGGTCTTTGTAGAATTTAGTCAAATACCTATTCAATATATAAATATATTCAAGATGTGACATAAAATTTAGCCAATCAGCGTCCTCAATTCTTATCTGCAATGGGCGATTTTTTTGTCGCCCCCAAACTGCTCAAATGAGGGCTTGGCCAGTAGTGGCGCAATTCAATGCATTCTCTTTGGGTTCCGGGAGGGCTCGCACTAACGTGCTTTCGTCATCATACGTAACCTTAACTTGTGCTGCGATTGGTGGACACAAACATACTTCTATTAATATTTTTTTTTATGCTGAAGTGACATCCAGTAATTTCCTCAGTGCATTATTTACACTTCACAGATATATTCTCCATCTGCAAATGTTAGAAAGTCGAGAAAAAATTTCCATTTTGCAGTCAGTCGTGGACGAGCCTTCAGCAAGCACAAACTTTCGTGAACGAGCGCCGCCGCGCGCATGCGCGCCAAACAGACGGAGTTCAATATGAGTAAAACACATTTTGCTAAAAATATTTGTAGTTGAAAATTCTGACCGTTTTTGTTGGCGAACATAATTATGCCATATGTAGAATTTCGAAAATACAACTAAGTGTATTTGTACGATAGCAGTAACTGTGTAAAGTGACTGTTGTAGGGTATTTAAATAGACTGTTTAGTGTATTTAACTTCTGCTTTAAAAAACATTTTGTTTTTAGATTGTAAAGTTACAATTTTAGAATATAGCCTAGGCCTAATGTGATTTGATCCCTTTTTTGCACATAATATAGCATGTACTACACAGTTACATTCATTTTTGTTTTTATAGCCTTCAATATGAACATTGTTTCTAGGACAATATTGGGCAGGATGTAATTTTTTTTTTTTAAATTAAATACAGAATTTTTTTTTTAGATCCCAGCCCTATGGCATGCTTTAAATAATGAATTTTCCATATTTTAGATAAGCGGTAATGATACATTATTATATCACTTGTCAAATGATTATTTAACAATTAGCCTATTCATTCCTGCATTTCTAAAACAAAAAATGTTTGCGCCCCACCAAAAATGTTTTGCACCAGCCGCCACTGATAGCTGAATCAACAGACTAGGTAAGCAAGCAAGAACAACAGCGAAAAATGGCAGATGGAGCAATAATAACTGACATGATCCATGATATCATGATATTTTTAGTGAGATTTGTGAATTGTCTTTCTAAATGTTTCGTTAGCATGTTGCTAATGTACTGTTAATTGTGGTTAAAGTTACCATCGTTTCTTACTGTATTCACGGAGACAAGAGCCGTCGCTATTTTCATTTTTAAACACTTGCAGTCTGTATAATGCATAAACACAACTTCATTCTTTATAAATCTCTCCAACAGTGTGTAATGTCAGCTTTAGCCACGCAGCATAGCCTCAAACTCATTCACAATCAATGTAAACAATATAACAGTATACAATACTCACATAATCCGACGCATGCATGCCACATGCATGACGAACACTTTGTAAAGATCCATTTTGAGGGTTATATTAGCTGTGTAAACTGTGTTAGGGCACTGTTTAAGGCAAGCGAAAGCTCTGTGGGTGGAGAGCACGGGATTTAAAGGGGCCGCAGCATAAATCGGCGCGTTTATAATGATGCCCCAAAATAGGCAGTTAAAAAAATTAATAAAAAAAAATCTATGGGGTATTTTGAGCTGAAACTTCACAGACACATTCAGGGGACACCTTAGACTTATATTACATCTTTTAAAAACATGTTCTAGGGCACCTTTAACCCTTCAAAAAAAGGTTAGGCTAGCTTTTGTACTGTACATGTCTGGTTTAACTTTTCTATGTTTTAGAGTTTTTCTGAATATGTGAGTAAAGAATTAAAGTGTGATCAGATTCACCATTGTTCGGCAAATTCTCAGGGGTAAAATCCAATTTCAATAGGAATTCACACTATTAGGAATTTTGTGTGAGGGCTAACGATTTCTCAATGAACATTTCACATTGGATTCCACTTGCTAGGTTTGGTTTGCTCATTTGTTTGTGAGCAGTGCTTCATTCATTGCTAAACTTTAATAGACTTATTTGTTCACAAAGTTTTGCCCAATAATGTACAATATAAAAAGCGTCAAAGCAACATTAAAGCTGCTGTGTATATTTTTGTACCACTAATGGCATCCGATTAAATTGCAAATATAATGACTGTGTTGGTTTTCTCCATGGTCCATTATTCAAACAGATAGTTATTAGAAATCACTGCAGTGATTTTATTAATAAAAGCATACTTTTCCTTAGAATTTTACAACACACGTTTTTTCTTTTTCTTTTTTACACCCGTATAGCTTCAATCCAGTGAGTTTTCTTTTTTTTCAAGCTGTGACTCCACAGATATTGAAACATAATTGTAATCTTTTCTTCTTTTTTTTCTCTACCTTGGGATAGAAATAATCCCCACAGAGAACAGAGGAGAAGCTAATATCCTTGTTTCCTTGAAGGGGTGAGATATGGTGTACTCCAGGGAAACTATGAAGGAAAATACATAAAGTAAACATGTTTTTTTTTCCACTGTGGCCTGAATAAACCATTCTTTTTGTGCTGAGATTTAATGCTTGAGCACTTATTTATTTAGTCTTGTGACTTCTACTACCCCTTGACCCTTGCCCTTACGTCCTCTCTTTAAGGGTGATTAATTTCCACTTGCATAAAAGGATTGACTGATATTATTTAAATACTATCTTGTGGAGTTGTTTGCTGTGGTAACACTGGTAACCTTTGCCATCAAGTTACTTCATTGTCACATATCACATAATCACCCATTAGAACTAGTGTAACTCTTGTTTCCTAGTAAGTTTTCCTTTTGATGTTTAGCCATTTAACTGACTAGGTTCATCTGACCATTTATGAGATTTAGTTATGCAAATGGGGTTGGACAAGAATTCCAGATCAGGTCATCAGTATAACTGACCTTTGGGTATTAGTAAAATTAGAATGTAATTACTTAAATTTTATAATTAAATTACATGAGATAAGACCGTTCATTTATTTTTAATATTTTCCTTTAAATTTGGTGATATAAAAAATAAAACATAAGATTGCAAACATAAAGTGCACTTGTTCCAACATATTCCTGGATGTTTAGTGAATCAAGCTACATGCTGTAGGTTCATTGAAGTCATTGCAGTGGCAAAATAAGGAAAAGAAGGTACACACACTCAAGTTAAGGCCACACTCCTTAAGCAGAGATTTATAGCCAATCATTGTTTGTGTGTTGTCATGGGGTTTGCCACAAGTGCGTCCCAGGCTTCCTAGTATTTTAGCAAATGGCCATCTGCATATAAACGACCAGCTCTGAGACAGATCAGATCACCCAGCAGTCGCTTTGGTGAGAATATTGCCCAAGTGGAATGGAAACTTCATTTCAGGGCTAATATTAGCCTGGCCCTCTGGAAAATTCCTTCTAAAAGTTCACAAGCTGAGAAAAGGCAAAGAATTTGTTTGGTGTTTTTCTTGACAGTATACACAAAAATAGGTTTTCTCTTTTGTCTTTGGGATATGTATTAAAGCTTCATGAGAAACTTGAAAGGTTCACCCTTGTCCTTTTTACAGGGTTTCAGTTTTATTTAGTTGAAATAATAAACACCGATTATCAGAAGCAGGAGCTCATTCAATCTTTCTTTAAAAGTGTTTTTTTTTTTTTTTTTTAAGAGAGCACAATGTTTATGACAAGTGTGTCCACTCCAGTAGAGATATCTTACCAAGACTGGACTACTTTTGTTCAAAGACACAATACACAATATTTTGAGAATGAACCCAGTTACTCTAGACCTCTAGACCTTCAATATCAAAGACAAAACACTTCAGTGTTTTGGGAAACAGGGTCAGACTTTTGAACTTAGCAGAGAAAGAGTATGTGGCTTCATGCCAGAGACACTCTTGAGATACTCTAGAGTGTTGGTTGTAAAGGTACAGAACATATGTTTAATAATTTGTTAAGTTTTGGTGTATAAACCACAAAAAACCTCCAAATAAATAAATAAATAAAATAAAAAATGTTGCTAAAGCCAAACATTTTGATGCTAATACCATTATCAGGCTGCCAAAAGCAGTTACACATTGTAGGATATGTGCGTGTGGCCAGGAATGAAAATTATGACATTATTTAAACACTCTCATGTCATCTCAAACCTGTTTGACGTTCTTCAGAATTTTGAAAGGCAATAAAAATCAGTGTTTTTTGGACCCCATTGACTTTCGATGGACAAAACTGTTGGAAAATTATTTAAAATATCTTATTTTGTATTCTAAAAAGAAAATAGTCATATAGTTTTGAAAAGACGAGTGTATGTGGGTAAGAGTAAATTATGGCAGAATTTTCATTTTTGAGTGAACTATAACTTTAAGCTTGATTACATTTTGATACATTTGAAAACACTTTGAATATTCCTTTATATGCAAACAGCCTAAACTGTTTTAAAATGTGCATCTTAATCAACCTATTATATTCTAGGTAAATCTCACCTGGCAATAGTCCAGCGTGTTAACAACGAAGGTGAAGGTGACCCATTCTACGAAGTACTTGGCATTATCACCCTGGAGGATGTCATTGAAGAAATCATCAAGTCTGAAATCCTGGATGAGACAGACTTATATAGTATGTGCCATGAATGTCATGTACTTTTGCATGTGTTTTTACAAAGAGCAGTTTAAATAGTACATTGTAAAATGACAGTGTCATAAAGAAAGGTGGATTTTGTCCTGTATCTTATGTGTTATGAAATATATAATACTAGTTTGTTAAAATGTTGCATTTTTCCCTAGTTAGTACTTTTAGTTTAGAACAGTTTTATGTAGTTCAATTTCAATAGCTTGATATTACAAAAACTGTTTACCTTTACAATAAGGTTTCATTAGTTGACATTAATTCTATTTCAGTTAACTCGTTCAACATCTCACTATGGGAAACGCCTCTTGCCTGGCCATCCGTGAAGCCCTATGCAATCATGCTTATCAGGCCAGTGCTCCCGGGAAGCCCCACCCCATCCTATATAAACAGCAGCGCTGGCCCAAAATGGTATCCCACATCTCTTCTCTTGCTGCATCCAAGCTACGAACCCTTAGTGTTAATTTGGCTAGATTAAACTGTCCAAAAGACAAGCTACCACTTGTCATAGGGCATCAGGCCAAATAAAACAAGAAGTGTAGTGAAACGTTTAACCAAGCATATATAATAGACAAAAAGTTAACTTACCAGTTGAACATGGCTTCTTCTATGGAGTCTAACAAGTTCAGAGCGAGGGAGCTAACCCCCAATCACTCCCCGGGCACTTAAGCAAATTGGTGCCCACTGCTCCAGGTGTGTGTCCACAACTTGCAGTGTGTGGGTGTTCACTACTCACTGCCCCTAATGTGAGTGCATACCAAGTATGGGTTACCATACTTGGCCTTCACGTCACTTCACTTCACTTCACAATGATTCCGCTTCCATTGCTGCCTCGGAATATCTGTCAGATGAGGGCAAGGAGGAGTATGAGGAAGATTCGTTTGTTCCCCAAACGCAGTCCCCAGGCTACCTTACAGGAGTAGATGACCAGCAGACAGCAACAGTGTGTGTAACTCTACATGAGGCTTGCCATTAGGTGGCGAACCGGTTGGGCATTGACTGGCTGTCGGCTCTCTCAGATGCAGAATACTCAAGGCTAGACGGGAAATTCCTACTTCCTACCACCTCGACAGTTCATCAGACACTTCTACCTTTCCAGAATTGCATAGATGATCTAATGAAATACTGGGAAATATGAATATGACTGTCATCCAGAGACGGTGTTCAGATTATCCACCGTCGCCCTTAAGCTGCCTCAAAGATCTGATTGATTCTCATCATTGATTTTTGAGAAGATTTATAAATCTTTTGCTCAGATGGGAGCACTCTATAAATGCAATCACTTTTCTTTTGGTTTACAGCACCGAGTTAGAGAAGGAGATGTCAGGGGCCTTGTCTTAGGGAAAAGACGTGACTGAGGTGTGGATGGAGATCCACACAGTGACGAATCTCACATGTGGGAGCAGCAGGAGGACAAGCATTTTGGCAGGGCCTGAGGAGGGAAAATACATCCTCGCGGGGGGAATTCTATATGACCAGGATAAACAACCTCCCTCCTGGCAATGAAAGTCTTTCGCTCAAGTGGCAAGGCCCCCAGACTGCAAGGGGCAGAAGGAAGAAACAGGCGGTTTAGCAAACCCCAATCTTTTTCTCGCTTTGTCTGTGAAACAGTGATGTGAAACAAAAGTACTCACCAACCACTGCACACTCCCCAGGTTCATGTCAAGAAGCACTGTCACTCATTTCTCCTGTGTTGTCGAATCAAAGAAAGCAGAGTGTTTACACACAAAAACACAGCGTGGCCTCTTGTTTTTTCTCTCTCTAAATTCAGACAATTCTCTCATGCAAAGCAACCATACACAAGAAAAAAAAAGAAAAACTTGGGGATAAGACAGGGATAAGACAGTCAAAAGTACAGGGAGAGAATGCAAACGTTTTGAGACAGAAAATAAATTGAGCAATAAAGCAATTCAGGTGATACCAGCAGAGGAATCAAAGAAGGGGTTCTGCATTGACACCATAGAGCCAGTAGGGCATAAGGATATTAGCATATCTCAACGGTTAATCTGTGCCAGATCAAGGGAGATGGCGGAGTTGCATACAAGGGCAGTATTAAAACATTTAAAATCTGTGGGGTTTGTAGTGATCCAGAAGAAGAGCTTGTAACCCCAACACAATCAGTGGTATTTCTGGGTTTGAACCTGAACTCAATAACTTACTAGGCAACCCTCTCAGAGTAGAAAAGGGGGAGTTTATGGAACTGTGTGGATCAGTTTTGCCTGGGGAAGACGGTCTCTTTTTGACTGTGTCTGAGATGACTGGGACTCATGGCTTCAGTCATAGCAGTAGTGCCTTTGGGGCTGTTCATGAGAGATTTTCAGAGATGGACCACTTCTCTGAAATTATATCCCTCCAGATCTGCACAATGAGGTCTCAGGCCACTGTCTCAGGGCTCTGCTCATTTTGCAAGACAGGGAATAAATGGGCAGGGAGGCATCCGGTCGAGAAATCTGCATGCCCTGGCAAGGAGAGTGCTTCTATGGAACAGGAAACACTTGCTGTCCCTCATGACACACGTTCCAGGCCTAGTAAATATCAGGGGAATCATCACCTAGGGGAATGGAGGCTCCACCCAAAGGTGGTTCAGGGGATATTGGACAAATATGGCAGGCAGGCAGATGTGGATCTGTTTGCTTTGGAGGTGAATGGGAGGCCATGGACAGCGGAGATAGTTCAGCTGCTGTATTCAGATCCTTGGTACCTTCCTCAGCCCAGAGACTTCCTCTCTCTAGCAGGATGGAGGATTTTTCATCCACATCCATAGAGGGAGGTGGAATCTCGGGGTCTGGCCTGCGAGAGGTCTAACCTGAATGCTCTTGGCCTACCCCAGAATGTGATTTTTACCATCCAGAATGCTAGAGTGCAATCCACCAGAAAATTTGAGACATGGTGTCAGGAAAGACAAAATATACCATTCCTTTCCTAAGTACCTTGCATTCTTACCTTCCTTCAGGAGATACTAGATAAAGGGAAGGCATTCTCTATAATCAAAGTGTACCTGGCGGCCATTTCATCATGTCACATGAGATTTAATGGTGAAACAGTATCCTATTATAATTAGATTTATGAAGGGTGTGCGCCACCTGAGACCAGTTCTCAGACCTATGTTACCAGCAGGGGATCTGTCCTTGGTCCTGGATGCACTCAGGGAAGCCCTGTTTGAACCCTTGGAGGAAGCAGATATGAAAATTGTCTCATACAAGACAGCTTTGCTTGCGCTGACCTCTATAAAGCGGATTGGAGAATTACATGCAAGTTCATCTCACACCCAAATCCAGCATTTATACCCAAGTTGATCAAGCCGGGCCATTCATTCATGGAAGTAGAGGATCAAGCATTTCACCCTCCTCTATCAGAATCCCCAGGGGAGGAAAGTCTGCAGCACTTATGTTCAGTGAGGGGATTGTGGATATATCTGGATAGACAATTAGACATTCTTAGACAATCTCTTTGTGTTTTGCAAACCCCAAAGAAGAGGCAAGCACTGCAAAAACAACGACTCTCTCATTGGATAGTAGAGGCTTTCAAGGTGGCATATTCAGTAAAGGGTCAGCTATTACCAGGAAACCTGAGAGCCCATTCTACAGGGGGGAATGGCTGTTTCGTGGGCCTAATTTAAAGAAATATCTATGAAAGATGCGTGTGCGGCAGCAGACTGGGCCTCTCTGCACATCACTTAACAGATTTTATAAATTGGATATCACAAAGTCCGCCTTAACACAGGCAGTGCTGGAAGCACGGTTACAAAATTAGTAAATGTTGAAATGAACATTAAATATGATTAAATGCTTTAGAAATTGTTTTTGTTTTTTGTTAGTTCATGTCAACCATTGTGGTTAACTAATGTTAACAAATGGAACCTTGTTGTAAAGTGTTACCCAAAAACCTTTTTAGGTGCCATTGTAACATTTTTTACAAGCATATGAAGCAAGATGTTTTACACATCATTCAGGAATTTAATTTAAAAAACTTTCTTCCACTGTCATCCCATTTTTCCAACAGCTGACAACAAAACAAAAAAGAAAATCACCCATCGAGAGAGGAAGCAGGATTTCTCGGCTTTCAAGCACATGGACAATGAAATGAAGGTTAAAATATCACCTCAGCTTCTACTGGCTACTCTGCGTTTCCTAGCAACAGGCAAGTGTACTGCATTGCTGCTTGATTTACCCCAGTGTGTCCTCTGACTGTAGTATGGTTAGGGCACTCACACAGAGGAGGAGCTTTGCCTCTGGTTTTTGGTGAAAGTAGTGCCATGATGTTGATGTTTTTTTAGGGGTTTGCATTCTAAGGTTTGTATTTAAAAAGAAGCAACTTGTTTGGGTTGTATGACTTTAAGCACTGCAAAAACCTTGCAGATGGCACATCATTTCTCACTCTTTCTTACTTACTTTTTGTTTCTTACTTTGTTGTTTTATAAAGTGTTTTATAAGTGATCCCGAGTAGGATCTTTGCTATTGTTAACGTTTTTATTGCTATACTGAATTGACAGATATATATATGTAAATATATATATATATATAAATAAGGTGAGATAAACATCAGCGATGCTTTGCCACAAGCAGGAACTGCAGGAGTCACTACGGATGCGATTGATTCTGTTTAACATACAGTGCCATTCAAAAAGTTTGGAGTCGGTAAGAAGTCTCTTAGGCTCACCAAAGCTGCATTTATTTGACCAAATATACAGTAAAACAGCAATATTTTGAAATATCATTACAATTTAAAATAACTTTTTTTCAATTTTAAAATATAATTTATTTCTCTGATGGCAAAGCTGATTTTAAGCAGCCATTGCTCCAGTCTTCAGTGTTACACAATGCTTCAGAATTCATTCTAATATGCTGATTTGGTGTTTAAGAATATATTTTTTCAGGATTCTTTTAAAAGAAAAGAACATATAAATATTTTACAATATTTTGAAACATGTAAAAAGTTTTTTCTGTCACTTTTACCATAACCAACATCTAAAGCAACATTCTTGTACAAGTAAATCTCAGCAGTTTTTGGTGGAAGTCATGAAGTTGATGTTGTTTGTATACTAAGGTTTGGGCAATGTTTAGAGAGTGGTGGCCTGCTTGATTAGTGTATAAAAAGAATTTTCTCCAAGCCCTGGAAAAAGCCAACAAACGGTTGAAAGAAGGAATTAAAAACATGTTTTGTTTTGGGTTTTTTTCTCTCTGACACTCTAACTAACACATTTTGTTTCATAATTTTTTTTTTTTTTTTTTAAAGAAAATGTTACTTTTGTTCAGCAAGGATGCATTAAATTGATGTTAAAAATGACATTAAAGACATTTCTTATGTATCAGACTTCCATTTCAAATAAATGCTGTTCTTTTCAACTTTGTATTCATCAAAGAATCAATATGTAATTTCCACAAAAAATATTAAGCAGCATGATTCTTTTCAACATCATAATAATTGGAAATGTTTCTTAAGTAGCAAATCAGCATATCAGAATGATTTCTGAAGGATCATGTGACACCGAAGACTGGAGTAATGATGCTGAAAATTCAGCATTGCCATTACAGGAATAAATTACTTTTTAAAATATATTAAAATAGAAAACAGTTATTTAAAAAAGTTTTGCTGTCATATTTGATCAAATAAATGCATCCTTGATGTATAATTGCTGATTCTCGCATTCTTGCAAAACTCTTCAGGCATTTGGCTCAACCTCCTGCAAGTCATTTCCCCTTGCTTTACTATCCATCAAGCTGCTGTTAAATAGTCCCAAGGGTGTTTGTGTATAATAGAGACAAAAAGGGCTTGCCAAACATTCTGAGTGGTATTCCCATTTAAACCTAATTCCAGGATTTGGTAAGAACTTCCCCTTGTGGCTTACGCTAATCATTGATTAACAAATACAATACTATTAGCGTTCCCTGGTCAAGGAGCGACCAGCTGCCAGGTGACACAGATACTGTAAACAGAACAATGTTACAGTGAGTGTTTAGCAACAGACAACCATCACAGTAGACACAACAGTGCTTATCATGCTCTGTGTTTAGTATCAGCTTTTGAGAGAACAATACAGATGTTGATAGCTGACAGTGTTACCAGAAATGAACATTTATTTTTGCTTCTGTATGTTTTAGAAGACTTGAAACAGTCAGAACAGTCTCACAGATGGATAAGCAGTTATTAAAACAGAGCTGTATTCATCTAAAAAAATGTTAGAGCATCGTTAACCCAGGGTTTACTAATATACCTGAAGTTTTGAAACCTGAAAATGCAATATTACCTTTAACCTTGGTTTAGAATGGCTCTGAGGTAACGATTTCAATTGCGAAAAAAACCCATAGGAACAGGAAGATGATGTCATGTCTTCTTTTGTTTTACAGAAGTTGAGCCATTCAGTCCCAGCCAGATGTCTGAGAAGATCCTTCTGCGGCTCCTCAAGCACCCCAACGTCATCCAGGAGGTCAAATATAATGAGAAGAATAAGAAGGCCATCGAGCATTACCTTTTCCACCGCAACAAGCCCGTGGACTATTTCATCCTCATTCTGCAGGTCAGCTTGGTTGCTTGGTCCAGGGCCGTGGAGGGCATAAAGAGTAAGGATTGAGGTTATTAGCCTAGAACAAGCTGGGATTTTCGCAAGTATTTAACACGCCCAGTATGAAAGAACTAAGGTACCTACGTGAAAGAAGAATGTTTAGTTTAGTGAGTATTGTGAAAGACAGCCGTGCTTCTAAAGTAATTACTGAAAGCCTTCTTTTGCAAAAAACTCCATTAGTAGTAAAAGTATCTACTTAAAGTTGTTTAAAAACAGTTCTTAGCTGCATTTAAAAGTCTGGCCTTCAATGTGATCTGTTCTCTAAGGGGAAGGTGGAAGTGGAGGCAGGGAAGGAGGGAATGAAGTTTGAAGCTGGAGCTTTCTCCTCGTATGGGATCATGGCTCTCACCGCTTCTCCAGGTAATTACAAATAAATAAAAATCATTCATAAGTACTAAAAGTAGCATATATACTATGTACGCTGGTACTTATTGGTATTTACCTTGTATGTATTTTAATTGCATATAACATTTTCATGTTTGTATTACATAGTTTTATCATAAACTAATAAACTTTAAACAGATGCATATTTGTTAGTCATACATAAAATAGTAATAGTACTATTGTACTGTAATAGTGCTGATAAACTGAATGCGTTTTAAATACACAATAACCAAGTTTATATATTTATCATCAGTCATCAAGTCTAATTCATTTTAAATCATTCATTTAACTAATTGAATATTACTTGTTCCACAGCTACACATATTTTAAACATATTTATACTTTTTAACTGAATAAATGTAATTATTTTTCCCATAATGAACAGATTTGTGCTTATTCTAAGCAATTTTAATAAATGCTTTTTGAAAATGTGATCATTCATATAAAATCAAATAGATTCAAATAGCTAATAATAAACTATACCATTATTTGAGTGCATACATTTTACTTGTTTCTTGCCTGTTTCCTTAAAGTATGACTGACAAATATACATCACATTAATGTTAAATTACATAATGTTAAAACTGTGTAATCCAAAGAGATGGATATTTTATATGCAATTTAAATACATAAATCTTAAATGTAGACCTAAATATTTTAGAAAATTACATACTTTACATTAGAGGTTTTATGGTGGTTTTACAAAAATAATACTGCAATGCAAAATTCCATCTATACCACATGATACACCCACATACCCTGCAATAGTGCAAGCAGTTGTGGGCAGTATTAACCCAAAAAGTATGCACGGATACATACTTTGAAGATCCACAGGAAGCGGAGCCTCATTCTGGCACTTTTGACATACTGTTTTCAATGTACTATGATTTGTTACTATGATGCACTAATCCCAGTCAGGCATTATTGTATGCAGAATGTGCTTCAGACACTATCAGAAAATAATAACACAGTATCACAGAAGCTTTCATTCCAGAGGTCACGTGGCAAAAAGAATGGCAAGAGATTTTAAGACTGTCTTTTGTTTTGTACTCGGAAGAAATCTGTGAAACAATCGAGATTTTGCTATATTGTTTATTCCACAATAGACACACAGTATTTGTGCAGGTATCAGTGTTCAGGATTGATTAATATATAAATACAAATGATAAAAGACACTAATGTTCAAAAATAATAACATTTATTATTATTGTTATTACCACAGTCCTGCATAAGACAAGCGGTTTGGAAAATGGATGGATGAATGGAATTATTGTTGTTGTTATTATTTTTATTACTACTAATCATAAACAATTCTTTCACTTCACAGATTACACATTTTATTGATCAAACTGAACATAAAAGTATATAAAAATCTTTGGGGGGAAGCATCCACTGACTCTTTTGTAATAACTGTAGGGTATTTTCAAATCATGTTGAACATATTTAGATCCATCAGAAATTGAATATTCTGCCAAATTTGAACCAAGAGTCACATGTGCCACTTGTTAGGGGACAATCACAGAACATAGGTGACCTCTGGTGGTGAGAACATGGGCCTACAGTAATACCAAAAGAGCTTTGTTATGGGGATAACAGAGAATATTTTCTAATGTGGATTAAAACAAGTGGTATTTAGTGATTTCTTTACTCCTAGCGCTCTTCAGTTCTGTTCCCTTCATTTCTACCTTTCAGTCACCTTAGATTCTCACCCTCTTCAGATGCTTTTCTCTTCCTCCTATTCTTTATACTTCTCTGCAGTTCCTTGTACCTTTGTGGTCAGTAGGGCTGAGTCTGTTGCTGGATCTACAGGTATAGTTAAACCAAAATGACTAATCAAACAATGGAAAGGTCAGACATTAGTCTGTCTGTTACTCATTGTAAATCATACCGTATGTTACAGGAAACCCACAGAATCCCTCCCACACATTTCTATTTCACAGGCCTCCTGGAGTAAAGGGTGACAGCAGGGCCATACGCACACACACAGACACCTCTGTACATAGTCACCCACACACACATGCACACACATACTGTTCCCGGTTCTCACATACCTCATGCTGACTACCAGCATGTAGGGTTCAGAGTTGGGCCCCTTCAGGCCAGCATTGGAGCCTTGAACTAAAGACGCGGTGGCTCCCCCACTCCACTCACACATCCAAACACGGATTACATACATTCCAACCAAATTGTGGCATTAACACACCCCACTGTGGAAACCGGTGTGTGTGTGTGTGTGTATACGTTTGTATGTGTGTTTGTGTAGGAGCGAAGAAAAAAAAAAAAAAGGATAAATGTATGTGCTGGAGTGTGGAAGTGTGCATATTTGAGTGTCTGTTAGCAAGTATTTTGTGTGTGAGTAAAGTGAATGTTTGTGTGTGTGCACTTGTAAATTCCCCCTCTTTATGAAGTGGAAAACATAAGCTGTGTTTAATTAAAAATAAGCCAGTCTTCACTTTGAAAGCTCTTAGGCTTTTTATCATACTCTTGCCAGCGGCAACCCTTATACATACATGAAACACTCCCTTCATAACTAGCAATGCAATTATTGAGTTCTAAAAAGCTGTTACAAGCTATTATAAAATAATAATATACCATGTGTTACTTATTGTCGCTATAAAGTTGGATTTGTGGGTCTAGTCACTAAAAGGGTTCAGTGTACTAAAAGCCATAAACATCTACAAACATACACTACTGCTCAAAACTTTGGGTTAGTAAGTTTTTGAAAGAAGTTTCTTATGCTCACCAAGGCTGCATTTATTTGATCAAATATACAGTAAAAATATTAATATTATGAAATAATTGTTTTTTTTTTTCCTGTGATGTCAAAGCTGAATTTTCAGCAGCCATTACTCCAGTTTTCAGTGTCACATGATACTTTTCTAATATGATGATTTGGTGCACAAAAAAATCTTTAAAATCCTTAGTCGCTTTTGATCAATTTAATGCATGCTTGCTAAGTAAAAGTATTCTTTTATTCAATTTGTCATTCATTCATATCAATTATTTAAAAAATACTCATGTAATTAAGTGTTAATTTAATTGTAAAGTGTGTAATTCAGAATAAAAAAGCCCCTAACTCATGTCATCGGTTGAGTCATTGTTGCTAATCAAACATTATGTCAGATAATTCATATTCATGAGCAAGGCTGACAAGTTCCCCAATTGTGTTCCCCTCCCTATCATGCCCTTGATTTTATGTGTTTATGTTTTTTTTTTTTTTTTCCTGATTACTGAAGTCACAATGCTTTCCTTTTTCCTCTGCAGAAAACAAATCCCCACCTCGGTCATTTGGACTAAACCATTCTGACTCGTTAAATCGTAGCGAGCGGATTGAAGCCATCACACCATCACTGGGCAGCAGTAACAACCAGCTCAATGCCTTCCTGCAGATCTATGTGCCAGACTATTCTGTCAGAGCTGTGTCAGACATCCAGTACATTAAGGTAAACAGAATTGCACAAACACACCAACTCACTAGCAGTTTATATAACCAACATGCCCAAAACAATCAGAATCAATAAAATTCTTCAGAAGACAATCATTGTACATTTTTGGTGCAATTGTGGTGCCCATTGCAGAGCTTGGAGTTCAGACTGTGGTCTAAACTGTGGCCTAATGGCTGTAGTTCAGTGGTAGACTGTGGCCATGGCAGAAGTGGATTTAGGTGTTGGCTCTGGGACAGATGTGAACTTGGGCACTAAGTAGGGGTCTGTGACATGTGTGGGCACTTAGTGTCTGTGGCAGATGGAGACATGAGCTCTGACTTGGTGGTCATTAAAATGAGCTCTGATGAAATGAACTCTCTTTAAAATAATGAAATACAAATAAAAATGGGGGTTTTGAGACAAATTAAACTTTGCTCCCCATTTATTACTTAAAGAACACTTTAAAGGGTTAGTTCACCCAAAAATGAAAACGATGTCATTAATGACCTCCTTTCTTCGGAACACAGTTTAAGATATTTTAGATTAAGTCCGAGAGCTTTCTGTCCCTCCATTGAAAATGTATGTACGATATACTGTCCATGTCCAGAAAGGTAATAAAAACATCATCAAAGTAGTCCATGTGACATCAGTGGGTTAGTTAGAAGTTTTTGAAGCATCGAAAATACATTTTGGTCCAAAAATAACAAAAACTACAACTTTATTCAGCATTGTATTCTCTTCCGGGTCTGTTGTTCATCCGGGTTCATGACTCGGGTTCAGTGAACCGCAGCGCACTGCTGACGTAAGACGCTGCTGACGTGTTATCTGGTGCGCCAGAGTTTCGTTTACAGTCTGAGGGAGACGCACGCTGTATTCAAGCTATTTTTTTAAATGGTGCGTAAGTGTGCATGTCGCAGATGTCCTAATCGCCGAAAACAACGACGTAAAAGTGCATTACCAACGCCGACAGATGAAAGGATTCAATGGAATCAATTCAGTGGAATCAATTCAATGGAATCAATTCAATGGAATCAATTCAATGGAAAGGATTCCGCAAGAGAATACAATGCTGAATAAAGTCGCATTTTTTATTATTTTTGTACCAAAATCTATATAAGATGCTTCAAAAACTTCTAACTAACCCACTGATGTCACATGGACTACTTTGATGATGTTTTTATTACCTTTATGGACATGGACAGTATACTGCACATACATTTTCAATGGAGGGACAGAAAGCTCTCGGACTAAATCTAAAATATCTTAAACTGTGTTCCGAAGATGAACGGAGATCTTACGGGTTTGGAATGACATGAGGGTGAGTCATTAATGACATAATGTTCATTTTTGGGTGAACTAACCCTTTAAGTACTATGATACCACAGCAAAAACTAACTAATAAACATTATTAAACACAAGTGACCAGACAGTAAAAATAAGAATGCACAAATTAAAATATAGATAAACACTATAGAACAGTTAGACAGACAGCTTGAGAGTGACAGTTCTTCAAACAGTGGTACAAGAGGATGTGGTGCTGGTCCTTCAGGAGTCACTCTCAAGCTGTCTGTCTGTAAGGCCTATAAAAACCCAGTCTTCATGTATTTTACAACACTTCAGCTTGTGATTCTTATTAAGTGCGGGTCATTTTTTAGGATTCTTTAGCTAACCTAAGTCTCTGAGATATTGACACCTTGCACTTCTGGAGACTCCAGGTAGGTCGCAGTTCTGGAAAATGGTGGCGCTGGAGTCTAAAGGGTTCCTGATGGTTTCACACTTAATTCTTCACCTTAATTCTTAATTCTTTTGCAGTTAACATGTGTCTTTTCTTTTCCACCTGTTTTTGTATGACTCCGCTGACCCAATGAGCATTTTGCTGTCCATTGGTCATGCTTTAACTTTGCAATTTCTAGTATTGCATTAGTATTGCGTCCTTCTCATGAGCATTTAATCATTTTTGACTTTTCAGTCTGAGTTAAATCTCTTTTTTGGCTCATTTTGCCTGTAAAAGAAAACCTGCCTAATAATTCTGCACACCTGAATATAAGGCATTTTTCATTTCCAGCCTTCATGAACAATTATATATCACTTATAAATGATTAAAAACAATATTAATAGTAGTTATTAAGATTAACCCTCAGGGGTCTGAGGCTGATTTGGGGCTTGGAGAAGTTTTAACATGCCCTGACATTTGTGCTTTTTTCAGTTGTTCATAAACATATTAATGGAAAAAGTGTCATTACACTGTATTCAGCACAAACTAGGCTACAATAATATGCAAGGAACATGTATGTACATGTTTGTGTTTTTGAAGGAATAACGTTTATGTGTGGTTATTGAAAAAACAAAAAACTTAAGTCACTGAAATAAAGCCAAAAAATATATATTAAATCTGTGTTCACAAGACTTCTGGGTATTGGAGGTTGTAGACTAGAGTTTTTGCTTCAAAATTATGTAAAAATTATCATTCCTACTCCTTCATATAAAACAATAGAGAGATTTAAATTTTCTAAAACATCTTTGGTCAAGAAACACAGTATGCGTGGAGGCGTGAATCCTCATGTATAATGGGTGATTCTCACCTGAGAAGACAAAAGAATCAGATAAAGAGCTCTAATGACCTGCATAAATAATGAGCTCTTTCAGTCAGGTAGGCTGTGAAAAAACCCTGTTGATCATGTCTCAGCTCATCATAATGTAAATCAAACATACAGAAAAAACAGCAATACTGTGAAATATTATTACAATTTAAAATAATGGTATTCTATTATTAAAATATAATGCATTTCTATGATACAAAGTGTCTGAACAGTTATGTTACCTGTATGGCATTTCATATAGGCTTTTAGCTTAAAAGCATGCACATTTGGACAAATATTGATGGATTCTCATGTTTATGTCAATTTTCTATACAGAGGAGTAATATTTAATCAATATTTATTGTTATCACTATGAACGCTGGATACTGTTTTTTAGTTCATACTTGCAGCCGGAGGGCGCTCTGTGCACTTTTAGTCCACAAATGCCAATGCTAAAGAAGAATAGGCAATCCAGGAAATAACTGAACTAACAGAGGTCAGAGATCGCTAACTATGGCTATTCAAAACACTTTTCAAGACAATAAATACACGACTGAGACGATGCATGCATGTATTGCCTCTGAATTTGCCTCTGAATAGCGCTGGCTCCGTGGGCGTGGCCGCATTAGTGGATAATGAGCTGAATCAAGGACTTCTGACATGGCTCTCTTTTCATACAGATTACATAAACACATAATGTTTGTTTTCGATTTGACTTGTACGATTTAAAACCTGACATTTCAACGTTTCTTTAGACATATGTGTCATTTATTTTGTCATTAGTATTCATAAGTTACAGTTCATTTTCTGAGAACAATCAGATTGGACTTCGTTCAGAGGGAGACGAGAGATCACGCATCATGTTAGTTTTCTTTATTTTACAAAAAGCACAACATTTTGTTTTTACTCTGAGTGTACACAAATAAAAGAAGATATTCCACAGATTAAAATGGTGTATAGCTCTTAATTGTATGTGCAACATTGACGGAGTATTTTGAGTCTCTTTCACACTAGTTAGAAAAAAAACGCGGTGATCACGCCGACGTGACCGCCGACCCGAGGGAGTTAATGTGGTTTAGAATTGGTAAAATGTGCTTGGAAAAATATGATCAGAAAATCAACTTGCCTAATAATTCTGCACACAGTGTATAAACAGGCACATATATTATTGTTTGCGTACGTGTGAATGTGAATATCATGAAGAAAATATGCCAAGTGTTTTGTGAAGATTTCTCAATGGAAAGCTTCTTTTGCGCTGCCCCTATTCTTGAGGGATGTAGGACACGCATTCACGAGACTGACTACAAGAGTTGTTTGCATGAGCATGTTCAACCCTTGAGGGAATTTAAGCCACTCATAGCGATGTATTTGTGTCTGTTCTCGTATTCAATTCAATTCACATTTATTTGTATAGCGCTTTTCACGATACATATCGTTTCAAAGCAGCTTTACAGAGAATGCATGTCAACATTACAATTTAGAGAATGCAGTTAGCTAATAATGTAATAATTTTGGCAATTTAATTTACAATCACTGTTAGCAGTTTAATTGAAGGTAGAAGCAATGAACTCCTGGAAATAATGAATTACATATTAACAATAATTAGGATATATAGAAATTTGGGAATGTGCATGTTGATCCAGATCGTATGATTCTTTTCAGAGAATCTGATGTTTGACAAAGTGTGCTCGAGGTTGAATTCTTTTTGTGATGCATTCACAGTAATTGGTTCCACCCAGGCTTGACTCTCTCTTAAGGGATAAGAGTTGAGATAGGGAGCAGGATATATGCCCCCTATCCCCTCCGAGGAAGGCTAGTTGTGGTGCCAAGTTATCAGGCTCTCTGTGAGCCTCCTTGGCTACTGTACTGTACTTAAACTGAAGCGTTTTTAGGCCTCCTCTCGCTATAGAGAGTTGTTCTGTTAGAGGCCTGCACTTCCCTGAGCTTCGTCCAATATTGTGTCAAGCTGCTGGCTCTATGTAGCCTCTTGACAGGCGCAGGACAGAGTGCTGAGGCCTCCGTCCCATGGGCTCAGCCAGAGCTTTGCTAGGCCTCCTCTTGTTATAGAGAGTAGGTCTGTTAGAGGCCTTCACTCCCCTGAGCTCCGCCCAATATTGTGTCAAGCTACTGGCTCGATTATGTAGCCTCCTTGACAGGCATAGGACGTAGTGCTGAGGCCTCCATCCCATGAGCTCAGCAAGGGGCAAAGTTGCTAGGCTCTCTGTAAGCCTCCCTGGCTACTGAACTTAAACCGGAGCATTGCTAGAGAGTCATTCTGTTAGAGGCCTCCGCTCCCCTGAATTGCATTATACTGAATTGCATTGTAATCACCCTAATGACGGGATCCTTAAATAGGCAGTTCCCTTATGTTTAGTGAAGTTGCGCCAGCCTCCCAAGATGTTAAGCAGGCGGCCCCTTCACAAATCATTGCAATGTACTAAGGGGAAGCTGCCTCCCCCTGATAGTGGGTCCCTTAAGCAGGCAGCTCTCTTAGGTCTTGAAGTGGTAGCTGCCTCCCCCAAAGTTGGAGTTTTCAAGCAGGCAGTTCTTTCACAGGTTTTTCATGGAGTATCCTCACCCCTGAGGGGGTTCCTTTTAAGTAGGAAGTTCCTTAATACCAACAGGTGGTAGCCTCCTCCCCCTAGTGTCGGATTTAAGTAGGAGGCTCCCTTAGGTATTGCCATGGCATGGGCTTCCCCAAATTTGTGTAAGCTTCAGGAAGCCCACCTTGAGGCTGGTAGAATGAATGCACCTTCCCCATTATGGGTTCTAAGCAAGGTCCTAGTCACAGCTTCTGAGCACTCGCAATCTCCAAGGTAAGGGGAGCTTATGTATGAGAAAGTACCCAGCCTCCTTATAATTATCTTGGATATCTGTCTCCAAGTTTTTAGCAGGCGGCTCCCTTTTTATAGTATGCTAAAGTTCAAGGTTGCAGCTGCCTCTCCTTATCGTGGTCTTATAAGTAGGCAGCTCCCTTGTGGTAATTAAGTCCTAGCTACCTCCCCCAGAGGTGTGGTCCCTTAAGTGGGAGGCTCCTTCAATTATCCAGAGGGAACTACCACCCTTGTGGGTTTTTTAATAGGCTGTTTCCCTAGGATACAAACTCCAGCATACTCACAGGGTCATAGCTGCCTCCCATAGATGGGTTACTAAGCTTGGGCCTCCTCCTTGGGGTCTGTAAGTAGGTCCTCTTCTCCTACAAGAGAGCTCGAGTTGATCCCCAGACTACAGAGGTTATTGTGGAGGGTACCCTCCCTGTTAATGGGATAACTTTTTTTCTTTGGACCTCCACACTCTGTTACGGCTCAGGCAGACCTCTGAGACTATAGCACAGCTTTTAATTGCAACCGTTTCTAGTTTCCTCTAGTGGGCATAGTTACCCTTCCTCATAGGTATTTTTAGGGTCTATCATCCCTGGTTCTAGCCTTGTCTAATCTGGGAAATGCAGTCTTGTGTTTAGGGGGTTAAACTAGATCCCCCTATATATAAGGTTCATGCCTTCCCCTTTAGTGGGTAGGCTAGCTTCCTTATGCATTCATGAAGCTGCGGCTGTCTCCCCACAGGCTGAGTTTTACAAGCAGATGGTGCCTTCATGAGTTTACACCAGGGTCTCCCCCTGATAGTGGGTCTCTAAAGTAGACAGGTCCCTTAGGTTATGAAAGGACAGGAATCTGACTCAGTCTGACTAAATCCTTGTTTTGTGCTTGTCACAGCCATTTAGGCAGTCATTTCCTCAGCATGGCGGTGTGGGCATTTGTTCCCTAAAGTGTCCTCATGAGGAAGCAGTGTGACTTCCCATTCGAAAGGGAATGTCTCAGGTTAAGCATGTAACCATGGTTCCCTTAGAAGGGGAATGAAACACTGTGTCTCTTTGCCATGCACCGGGCCTGCCTGTCTACATCTCCTTCAGACAAAGAAATTGATTAAGTTTAATATAGGTGCCCATTTATACTCACAGTTGTACCAGTAGTGCCGTCACGCACTGTTGTCGGCCAATTACATTGTCGCGTTTAAACGTGCTTCAGACATCGGTCACTCTGGAGGCATTCCCCAAAGTGTCCTCTAGAGAACGCAGTGTCTTGTTCCACTTCTCAGGGAACCATGGTTACATGCATGACCTGAGACATTTTACGATTATACTAACAGCCCTTTTACTTGCTAAAAAGTATAAACTATCAATTAGACAACAGAAGGCATGTAGAAGACTGTGTGCGACAGGTTTTTTAACAAAGTTTTGATCGTGTTGATAATTTAGAGGCCTTAGAAATTTGTGTATCAAATATGATATAATCTTTGTCTGAATAAATCTTTGTATCCTTTAATTTATTTGCAAGATCTGAAGTAAACTATCCATTGTTGCTTCAATATGGCTATAACGGTCATGTAAGATTATATTTAAACTCACAATAGACCCTTTTAAATAAAGCACATAATCAGTTCCTGAGATTGTCATTTTCAAAATTTGTATGTTGTTGTTCCAGCTGCAACGTTGGAGAAATAGAAACTGCTTCTAAAGTAGAAATGCTTTCGCGTATTGTCACAGCTTGTTAAGACAAAAACTCTGATTAACATGGAAAAATACATGGTTAGGAGAACACAATGTAAGATGTTGCAACGGGACAATTTATTCACCTTATTTTGATGATTCAGTTGTTTTTTTATGTAATCCCCTTTTCTGTGTGTTTTGTCAGGTAACACGGCAGCAGTACCAGAATGCCGTCATGGCATCACGTATTGACAAGACGCCACAGTCCTCAGAGAGCGAGTACACCAAAATCGAAATGACTTTGACAGAGCTCCATGACAGAGTGACCGATGAAACCACCGCTCTGTTCAACCAGACACAGAACTGCGTCGCCCACAACAAGTCGAACCACACAGGACACAGTGAGGGGGCCATCTAGCCCTCAGTGGGGTGGTGGAGCGAAGCCAATAGCAGAAACCTAGAGCTGCCTCACCACCCCAAACGACTCTAATCTGGTAGTGCAGTACTACTGGGGCCAGAGCTTGGGTTGACCCAAGGCAAAATGGGATAGTCCAGTGACACGCTTCGGTCTCATTAAGATTTCAGATAAACCACAGTGTTTATGTCCCCCAGCCAAAGAGTTTGGAGGATGGACAGTCTTGTGCTCTGACAAGCCCCTCCAGCTACACTCAAACTGCCCCGTGATGTTCACAAACACAAAAGATATACTCCAGGCAGATGCTGTTATAGGGTAAATCAAAGACTGTTCCAAATACTGCTTTGAAGGAAACCGTGAACCAAGAGCATTCTACTCACATATTTATTTATTTTGTATGCCTTTGTATATACATGCATGTCTGAGGATATAATTGTCGGCACATGCAAACACCTCTCTGTACATTGTGCATGTGTATGTGTGTGCCTCTATGAGTGTCACTGATATCATGCACATGCTATATATACATAGTTTCAAAGACATCATTGTATACAGGGCTTGACATTAATTTTTTTTGCTCACCAGCCACTGTTGCTAGTGGTTTTTCAAAGTTACTAGCCACTCAGCATTTTCACTGGCCACAATTTTCACTCAAAATGGCATTTTGACATTATTTTGTGTGCATTTGACTGTTTAAGCTCAATAAGCAGCGAAAAAGAACTCAATATAGTACTGAGGAGTGGCTTTATGTGTGTGCTCTTTGGATGTGAGCACAAAATCTGGATCTGGAATCAGTAAAATTACGCATAATCCCACACCGAAATTCAAGCCTTGTAACACCAACAATATTCATCCAGAGCAAATGAGACGAGTGAGTGAGGGGAGGCGGGTTTATGTGTCAACTCGCTGTCGGAGAGAAGAGAGAGTGAGAAAGCGCAGCTGGTATCATGTATCTATTTTGCAGAAAATGAGTTTTGGAAGCATTTCAGATAATTCAGTATCAATATGTATAAAAAAAATCTATATTTTTGACAACACTACATTGCACTTAGTTTATTATTTCAGATGCCTTTTTAAAAGACTACAATTGAAAAATGTATATATTATATATAAAATTCAACCTGCCAAAGTGGCTAGCAGGAGTGACTGCGTTACAAGCCACTGCTGAAATCTACCCACATTTGGCAGGTTGGCGGGTGTTAATGTCAAGCCCTGATTATATATGTACTGGTGAGGGTCTTTTACATGTATATTTCAGAAATATTCCACAATACCTTTTACACCTTTTTTTTTTTTTTTTTTTTTTTTTTTTTTTAATGAATCATTATATTGCCTTTAAAAAATCATATTAATTTTTTTAACAAGTGCAATGAAACACATTTTATTTAAAAGATGATTTATCATGATTACTGTATTGTAAATTTTAGATTATTTGTATGCATATATTGTATCATGTTTGTATATTTGATATTTTGGATTCACTTTCAAGGATGAACAGGTCCTATTTGTCTGCTTTAAAAGTTTAATTCTATCAAAGGCACAATTAAACGAAAGACCTGTCAGGACTTTATGCAAGGGAGAATCCATAAGAATCCGTGCGATTCCTAACTGAATCCAGCACTTAACAAAATGAGTTTTTACGATGTCATTAAAACAACTACTATATTAAATTGTTCTACCCATCACGTCTGTTAGAGAGGTGGCTCCCCCGCTCAGTTTAAATGGCTCTACTTGTATTACCTTTATGTCTGTATGTTGACTTATTTATATGAACACTGGAAACTCCTGCTATGCATAGATGTATTTAGAAATGAACACAAATTTGTTTTTACGATAAACCACTTACGGTTTCTCTTTAAAACATCACAAAAGTGAGCCCTTGCCATACTCCAAGTGACCAATAGCGGCAGTATGGTTTTGCAGAAATGTTCTCACTTCTTTTTTTTTTGAGCAATCCCATTTCTTCAGAGCCCCAAACAGCATATAACTCATTACAATAACTATTCCTATATGTTATAGGTGGCAGCTGCATGACCCTGTTTCTACAATGTCAGACTTTGTGGTAAATCTGATTCAGGCAGCTTTTAAGACTTCACCCTAGATGTTTTCATGTGTTCCAATGGTTATTTGAACCACAAAAGATAAATAACAGGAATGCATTGCTCGATTTATTCTATTATTTATACATGGGTCAGTACCACAGACAGCCACTGCTTGGCACTACAGTCTTAACAATTTAGCCAAACTAAACCTTGAAAAGGTTTTAATCTTAAAACTGATGCTCTTTATACCAAAGATTTTACATAAGAGGTGAGATCAGAGATTGTTGGGCTTTATTTAGTAAATTAAAGCCAACTTTGATTCTTTTTTTTTTCTTAGAACGATGCTCTTGTGGGGTTAAATACAGGTTCTGGCTTTTTACATTTTTTTCTAATTTGCTTTGTTAATGAATTGTAGCTACTTTGTAACTAAAATGTAAACCCTAGGGAGGTAAATGGTTCTAGAGAAAAGTGCTATTAAACATTCATCAGTTTCACTATGGTACTGTGTTCTTTCTGCACTTGTTTTGCATATTAAACATAATATATTCTGATTGACTGTGATTGTTGATTTTTACTTTCAGTATGAATGTAACAAATGACTTGTCAGGACTGGTAAGGCTCGTGTTTTTTTTTTTTTTTTTTTTTTTTATGGAATGTTTTATACCATGTTTAATGTTCAATATGTAGTACATAGACATGGAGCGGTATTTTGGACAAATTATAGAAATCAGAAATGGAATCCAAGTGGCTGACGTACTGTCCTGTTGCTCAGGCCATGTTAGAGTGGAGAAAACCTGTTATGAAATATGTGTAGTCATATGCTCTTAGAAGTAAACATGACAGGAGACCAATGGTGAATTTTTTTTAAGGAAAATTATCTTTATTTTACATTGCAATGCAATTTCCCATTTGTATAAGTTTAGAACTCTATAAATCATAATTCATGAAGCAAAACTGAAATTTTGAGACATGAAATTACATGCCCTAAACAAACAAACAAAACAAAAGAAATCGGATTAATAAATGCCATGGCTATTTTGCTCGATCTCTTTTACAGACACAACAGTTTTGCATCTTTGAATCTGAAAGCTAATAAAAATCAGAAAAAAAAAATATTGTTTGCCTTCATCATGAACTAAAAAAAAAAAGATTTCAGAAATTAGGAAAAAGTAAAAAATAGAAAGGAGCAAAACTCAGTATATTAGTAAGTTATTGGCATGTTTAACACACAACTATACTGTAAACTATGCCAAAATATAATATGAAAACACTGGTTGAAACAGATGTATACAATGCTATCTATAACTAAACCGATGAGATCTTCACCCGTTAAGGAGGTATCAAAGATAATGACTACTGGGATAATTGGATGAATACTGTTTAAACTCAATGCCTTTTCTATTATACTATTTAACCTATATAATTATATATTATATAATCTAAGCCAGTTTCCCTTGCATAGACAACTAAAAAGGACAACGGCCAACACCAGTGCAAATTAGCCCAGGACTAGTTTTAATCCATGTCCAGGGAGCCAGCCATATAAGATACAATACTGAGTTTGTATAAAAAGCTAATGAAAACAGACGAAAGAGAAATGCTGGATCTTTTTTTTTTTTTTTCAACCAGGACACAAACACTTTCTCTAAACTGTGGTCTCTAAAGACTGGGACCAAGAACAAGGTATATTTTGAAAGAGCTGCCCCATTTTAGGATGTCCAGTTGATTTTAAACTATATCGAAACGGAAATCGACACAGATAAAATGAATTTGTACGTTTAAAAATATCTCTAAACTTGTTTAACTGGTTCTTTGAAAGAGACATTTGAAAACCTAGAAAACAATTTTTGTGCCTCACCACAAGCCTTTATACTACAAGACCTACTTGGTCTTCCCTTTTGAAAACTGACAGTCAGACCCATGAAAAACTACATTCTCTAAAATAAAAATAACATACAGTTACAATATGCATACAAGTAATACATGTTGCACTATGGATTGGGTAGCTTCATTCAATCAGATCCTACAAACTATTATATTAGAATAATGTATATAAAAGTCACACTAACCATCCTAATCTATCCGTTTCATGCACTTGGAATACTTCCCAGAGCTAAACCCGCTTCCTAAACCGTGTACCACCGTAACACTCAAGACATTCATTTCTTAAAAACTCCACATACTTATTGTGGGGACACCTAAAAGTGTCTAATGGGATCCTTGAAGCTAAATCAAAACACAATTTCTCAACACCGTTTTGGTCCACATGGGAGTAAACCATCAACAGAGTTCAAACATTAGCCAGGACTACATTAATTTCCATAGAAACAGTCACTAGAGCAACAGCACTCTCTTTCTCAGTTTCAGAATGTCCAGCTGTTAACTTCATTTTACTAGTATTCTCTCAATGACCGATACATCTCGACAAGCTCCTCAGGCCATAAAACACAGTTTTTTATAAGTTTTTTTTTGCATATCAAGGTCACTTACTGTATATATGATGTTTGAATAGTTTGCATCTGTCTTCTGTCAGGCAGATATTAATGGCACATAACGACTGAGACAAAACTAGACCGTTCTGTTTAGCTTATATAGTATAAAAATACAGTATCTTTTTTGTGACATCATAACCGTTTAGAGCAGGTAGTGAAATGATGTGTCTGTGTGTTCGGACTCATTTTGCGTCTATGTGAACCCTAACACGAGAGGAATCTGTTCGCTACTCTGTAGCACTAGCCAAAATGTCTGCATGAAAAAAGATGAAAAACAAGAGGTTAACAACAAACCTCTTAAAAAAAAAAAAAAAAGCAGCTACATGCTGTTGCCAAGTAACAGGGTTCTTGTGTTGGCCGCATTTCCTCACGCACGTCACAATTCGGTTTTTCTGTGCTTCATTCAGATTCCCAACACATGCAGAACTTCAACACAGACACTCTGCCAACATACACACACACACAGACACACACTTTTTTCAAAGGGACAATTACTGGATACAGCCTTTGCTGGAGGTAGTAACCAAGCTAATCTGACTGGATGGACTGGCTACTCAAAAGTTGTGTCTAAACTGATAAAAACTATAAAATAACAGTAAAATCTGACTATAACAACCTAAAAACTAAGTTGTGTATCTGCAAGGATCCAATAACTGACACGAACACTCGTCCTAACAGAGTTCGAGTCTTTGTATGAAAGTTAATGCAAGATTTAGCCAACATGCTACATGTATGATACATACATGACATTCTCGTGTAAACTCATGAGTGTCCTTCTGCTGCGTTTCCATTGGATGTTTATCACATGTGCTTATATATAGTGACTGATAAACGATTCCAGATACCATCCGACGTTCTTTTGAACAAACCTTCGTTCATTCTTTTTAGTCATCTTTACTGGAGGGTGAACTGAACTCTGGTACTATGAACAGCTTTTTGAGCTTGGTTTGGCAATTATAGTCTACTTCATACTTTCACTCCTCCTTTTCTACCTCACTCGATATCATCATCATCATCACTCTATCATCATCATCATCCTATGAATCTTTACCCTAGAATAGGCCAAAAACATCTACTCTTCCTCCTCCTCTTCCTCCTCTTCATCATCATCTTCATCGTGGCAGTGTGTGATTTCCTGTGGCGGCTGAGCGAACAGGTGGGGCGGTTTGATTTCGCTAATGGAGCGTGTGAGCTGGTTTCTTTTGCAGTCGATGTCCTTGCAGTCCACACAGTGGCGGTTGCGTGTGGCCAGTGGAGACTCTGTCTCAGTGTCTACGTGGGCGTGCTCCACTGTGGACTCATGGGGCATCTGGGAAAAAGAGAAGACGGCAAAAGTTAAAAAAACAACAACAGGTACGTTAAATAGGTCACTAGGCATAGAAGAGAGAACCAAACAAACAGGAGAAATGTGGGTGTGTGTCGGTAGGCTTGAGAGGAATTGTTTGTGTAGGCAGAGCCGGTATTTCAGTACCAGTCGGTACTTGATTTAGAAAAGTGTAACAATATCTTTCCATTCCAGGCTTTTCTATTTTTAGTACTGACCGACTTTATTTGGAACTTACTCTTACGCCTACACCTAGAACTACCGTTCAAATGTTTAGGGTTGGTAAGGTTTTTAAAAATATTTTTGAAAGTCTCTTATGCTCATCAAGCCTGCATTCATTTGATCAAAAATACAGTAAAAACAGAAATATTGTGAAATATTATTACAATTTAAAGTAACTCTTTTCTATTTAAATATACACTACCGCTCAAAAGTTTGGGATCGGTAAGATTTTTAATGTTTTTAAAAGAAGTTTTGTCTGCTCACCAAGGGTGCATTTACTTAATTAAAAATACAGTAAAAAACAGTAATATTGTGAAATATTATTACAATTTAAAATGACTGTTTTATATTTGAAAATATTTTAAAATGTAATTTATTCTTGTGTTGGCAAAGCTGAATTTTAAATTTTAATCCAGTCTTCAGTGTCACATGATCCTTCAGAAATCATTCTAATATGTCAATTTGCTGCTCAAGAAACATTTATTGTGTACAGATGTATAAAATATTTGTGTACAATATTTTTTTTTTCAGGATTCTTTGATGAATAGAAAGTTCAAAAGAACAGTGTTTATCTTAAATCTAATCTTTTGTAACATTATAAATGTCTGTACTGACACTTTTGATTGATTTAATGCATCCTTGCTGAATAAAAGTATTAATTTCTTTAATTTCTTTTAAAAAAAATAAAAATAAAATTTCTTACTGACCCCAAACTTTTAAACGGTAGTGTATAATGTCACAAAAGCTTTGTATTTTAGATAAATGCTGTTCTTTTGAACTTTCTATTCATCAAGGAATCCTGAAAAAAAAAAGTACACAACTGTTTTCAACATTGATAATAATAACACATATTTCTTGAGGAACTAATCATCATATTAGAATGATTTCTGAAGAATCATGTGACACTGAAGACTGGAGTAATGATGCTGAAAATTCAGCTTTGCCAACACAAGAATAAATTACTTTGTAAAATATATTCAAATAGAAAACAGTTATTTTAAATTGTAATATTTTTTCACAATATTACTGTTTTTACTGTATTTTTAATTAAATAAATTAAGCCTTGGTGAGCAGATGAAACTTCTTTTAAAAACATTAAAAATCTTACCGATCCCAAACTTTTGAGCGGTAGTGTATTTAAAAATGTAATTTATTTCTGGAGAGCAAAGCAGCCATTACTCCAGTCTTCAGTGTCACACGATCCTTCAGAAATCCTTCTAATATGCTGATTTGGTGCTCAAGAAACATTTATTATTGTTATCAGTGTTTAAAACAGTTGTGCCGCTGCTTATTTTTGTGGAAACAGAATTCTGTGAAGAACAGAAAGTTCAAAAGAGCACTTTTTTGTAACAACTGAAAAGTCTCTACTGTCACTGTTGATCAATGTAATGCATCGCTGCTGAGTGAAATAAATAAATTGATATTAGCATTTAACTTAAAATATTATTATTAGTCTGGGGCATAGAAGTTGGTATCAGCTGTTGTATTGGTATCAGCTATTGGTATTTGTATTACTAATCCAAACCTATGTTTACGGGTGTGTGTTTATGGGTGTGTGTTCTCACCAGCACATGGGCGGCTCTGAACAGGTAGCTGAAGGGGTAGTACAGCAGGTTGATGAAAGAGGCAGCATACAGATCAGCGTAACGCATCACCTGAGATGCAAACAGAGTCTGCCGAGAGCCACTGCGAAACAGGCTTCCCATCATCCCGTAGCACATGTCCATGTCATGGGTCACTCTCTGATGAACCAAGACACAGAGAGAATTACTAAATCAACATGTAATATACAACATCACATTTGTAGCTAATTAATTTAATCCAAATATTTATGGACGGCATATGTGACAGGCTGTTGATTACCATGGGAAATAATTAAACTGGTAAGACTTATAATCTGCTATTACAAGCATATTTGATGTCCCTGTTCGTTTATGAAAACTGAGGGATGAGTGTAAATTATTGTCTCAAAAGCATTCCATGGATACTTTTCATGAAAATAACCCATGATACTTTAAAAGTTCTTAGGGGACTTTGTATACACTGTGAACTAAGATGTTTTTTTGTTTTTGTTTTTACTGGTGTATTGAAATGAATGAATGTGTTTGTATGAATAACTCAAGCCTATGTTTATGGGTGTGGGTATAGATCAGCGTTTCTCAAAGTGTGGGGCGTGCCCCACTGGTGGGGAATAGAGACATGACAAACGGGAGGAAATTTGGTCATTTTTGTGCCCATCTCTATTAACCTTTTTCAGCGGTACGGTCCCACATATGGAATTTAGTTTAGACGTCACTCAACTGCCAGATTCAAATACTGCTTTCGCGCTTTGGCTGGCACTGAGCCAAAGACGGACACGCTCAGCTCTTGTCATATATCACAACTATGCAGTGTTTTCAACAACATAATGTTTATTTTAGGTTTCATACATTTAAATATACGTAAGTACTAGTAAAACAATACATTTAGAGTTTGTAAAATACACACTGATGTCTATGGAAGCAGCAATAACAATCAATTCAAATATAATTTGCGAAAGTGTTTTATTCATATCAGGTACACATAGTGTAAGTAACTATAAAGTTTACTCTATTTTTCTCCCAGATCACCGGCCATATACTTACATGGATTTCGGGAGAAATTGATGAATTCACGTGCTGACAGGACTCTCTGAACAGCTGCGCAAAACAAACATGGCGGCGCCCATCTCGCATTATAGATCAAGATCATTTATTAAGGTTTTTAAACGACAAAACACACTCACTTACACATATTTGAGAATCGGAATATCAGAGAGTTGATGACATGGTAAGCAAGTTTGTGAATATTTTGAATAAAAAAGGAGAAACGAAATAAAAGCGTTACATCTGTCATACAGTGTTATTGTGGCTGCGGTGTGTGACGTGACAAGCGTGACGCGTCGCCATGAAACAAGGGGAAACGTTCTAAAATAACAGTCGCATTAAAAAAAAACTCAGAATATTTTAATTTAAACTCACACATGAAAGGTTATTATTATTTACTTTTGAACAAAGTCTTTGTATGCACTTTTATTTTCTCTATTTGAAAGTTTTTAAATCTGTTATTTGATGTTTTGTTTTTAAAATGTGATGTTAATAAAATAAATTAATAACTTTTAACAGTTAAACTTAAAGCCTAGTTTATTAACACTTTGTTGGGGCGACTGGGGACAGGTGGGGCTCGGAACCCTTCCCTATCTCCAAAGTGGGGAATGGCAGAAAAAGTTTGAGAAACACTGGTATAGATAGATAAGTCACTTTATATTAGGTGTCTTTAACTACTATGTACTTACATAAAAAAACATTATTGGGTACAATTATGATTATTGTGTTCATGATGTATTGCAAAACACTTTTGCTGCTATTGAGGTGTGATAAGGGTAAGGCTAGGACAGGTTTGGTTAGGTTTAAGGGTGGGTTTAAGGGTGGGTTAAGGTGTAAGGGATGGGTCAACAGTGTAATTAATACAGATTAATTACAGAAATTAATTACAGCTGTAATTACATGTAGGGTTACAATATTTAAAACATTAGTACAATTTAAAAACATTTGTACACAATAAGTGCATTGTATCAAATGATTCATTGAAATGCTAGTACATTGTAGTTAAAGACACTTGATAATAAATGAGACTGATAGATACAGTATCTCACAGAAGTGAGTACACCCCTCACATTTTTGTAAATATTTTATTATATCTTTTCATGTGACAACACTGAAGAAATTACACTTTGCTACAGTGTAAAGTAGTGAGTGTACAGCTTGTATAACAGTGTAAATTTGCTGTCCCCTCAAAAAAACTCAACACACAGCCATTAATGTCTAAACTGCTGGCCACAAAAGTGAGTAAACCCCTAAGTGAAAATGTCAATATTTTGTGTGGCCACCATTATTTTCCAGCACTATCTTAACCCTCTTGGGCATGGAGTTCACCAGAGCTTCACAGGTTGCCTCTGGAGTCCTCTTCCACTCCTCCATGAAGACATCACGGAGTTGGTGGATGTTAGAGACCTTGCGCTCCTCCACCTTCCATTTGAGGATGCCCCACAGATGCTCAATAGGGTTAAGGTCTGGAGGCATGCTTGGCCAGTCCATCACCTTTACCCTCAGCTTCTTTAGCAAGGCAGTGGTCATCTTGGAGATGTGTTTGGGGTCGTTATCATGTTGGAATAATGCCCTGCGGCCCAGTCTCCGAAGGGATGGGATCATGCTCTGCTCATTCATGGTTCCCTCAATGAACTGTAGCTCCTCAGTGCCGGCAACACTCATGCAGCCCGAGACCATGACACTCCCACCACCATGCTTGACTGTAGGCAAGATACACTTGTCTTTGTACTCCTCACCTGGTTGCCGCCACACACGCTTGACACCATCTGAACAAAATAAGTTTATCTTGGTCTCATCAAACCACAGGACATGGTTCCAGTAATCCATGTCCTTAGTCTGCTTGTCTTCAGCAAACTGTTTGCGGGCTTTCTTGTGCATCATCTTTAGAAGAGGCTTCCTTCTGGGACGGCACCCCTTCCACCCCTTCAACCTCTGCAGCAATGCCGACAGCACTCATACGTCTATTTCCCAAACACAACCTCTGGATATGACGCTGAGCATGTGCACTCAACTTCTTTGGTCGACCATGGCGAGGCCTGTTCTGAGTGGAACCTGTCCTGTTAAACCGCTGTATGGTCTTGGACACCGTGCTGCAGCTCAGTTTCAGGGTCTTGGCAATCTTCTTATAGCCTACGACATCTTTAAGCCACGCACACACTTAACGATTGTAAGGCCGATTATGAATGTAAATTGATGCTTATGACTGATCGCGCTCAAACGCGTCCAGTCAGAGCCAGTTGCCTTCAGTCTGCGATTACAGTTGGTGTTCAAATTCCTTGTGTAAGTATTTAAATCTGCTTCAGTCGCAGGAAACAATCGCTGTATGTTGAGCACAGTTTTAGAATGTTTTAGCTAGTCGTTAAATGTGTGCCCGGCTTTATGTAGAGCAACAATTATTATTTTTCAGATCCTCAGAGAGTTCTTTGCCATGTGGTGCCATGTTGGACTTCCAGGGACCAGTATGAGAGAGTGAGAGCGATAACACCAAATTTAACACTCCTGCTCCCCATTCACACCTGAGACCTTGTAACACAAACAAGTCACATGACACCAGGGAGAGAAAATGGCAAATTGGGCCCTATTAGGACATTTTCACTTAGGGGTGTACTCACTTTTGTGGCCAGCGGTTTATACATTAATTGCTGTGTGTTGAGTTATTTTGAGGGGACAGCACATTTACACTGTTATACAAGCTGTACACTCACTACTTTACATTGTAGCAAAATGTCATTTCTTCAGTGTTGTCACATGAAAAGATATAATAAAATATTTACAAAAATGTGAGGGGTGTACTCACTTGTGTGAGATACTGTACATACTGTAAACTAAGATGAAATTTCAGCCCTTTCACATCTAGTAAAATTAGCTTGAGTGATTTAGTGTGCATCTGTGTGTACCTTCATCCTTCTCTGGATGGCACTGATATCTGGCCTCTCATTGCTGCTGCTGTCCAAATGCCTACAGAAAGAAAGAATGTGAGCAAGAGAAAAGTTTAGCCAGGGTGCTTTCCTCTGCCTCTGGCCTAAGAAACTGGGATAGGCTCCAGCCCTATGAGCCTAGAAGGTCATATAAGGATAGCGAGAAAGATTATAGTGTGTAATTACCATAATTTCAACCTGTTCACATAGGCTACTCAGGCTTGTAATTTTGCATTTCTATGGCCAAAATGCTAAAATTAATCTGCATTAATTTGAGTAATCAACAGTCAATTACCACAATACAACACTGAACAATTTTTATGCAAATGCCTTATTAATAAACTTTTTATTTAGTTTTTATTAGTTCATTTAGCAGGACATTAGCCATTACTTATCAAACCCTGTTAGCTACATTAAACTGTATTGTGTGTCTTTGCATTAGTAAAATATCAACAATAGCCAATTAGAGGAATTATTAAACAGAAATATCATGAGATAACTACTTTACATTTTACTGATGAAGCAGTACAAGTTGGAGCTCAAATTCAAAGTTTGTAATTTGTAGTTAAAAGTGCTTTCTACTAGTAGGAATCTCATAATTACGGTAATTCAGAAGTGGCATGGACGCATTCAATAGATTGTCAACATTTATTTTTATAAAAGTGATCTAAAAACAATGTGATGGATATTTTGTGATGCTGAAAAGTACAATTAAAATCGCTGTTGGGCTAATGTAAGTCCTCTCTTGTCTCGACTATGTTTATTTTTTTTAAATTGCACTTCAGTCATTTCCAATTCCTGTCGGCATCCTTGCGGAGTGTGGCCAATTCAAATCAAATTTCACCTCATGAAAAAAAAAGGATCCCATTTTAAATTCAGAATTTTGCACATCCCATATATACCTGATCGCGTGCACATACACACACACACAGGTATTCCTATCATTATGAGGAAATTCCATAGGTATATTGATTTTTATACTGTAAGAACTGTATATTCTGTCCCCTTACCATCACAGAAAAAAAAAAAAAAAAAAAAATCTGATTTATAAGCAGTTTTTTTCACATGGGGACCTAAAAATGCCCTGTCCTTGTGGGGATATTTCGTCCCCATAATGTAGGTAGGGTTTACCAGGTGTACACAGACAGACAGACAAACACACACAGGTGCCGAGGGATAGAGGCAACTTTACTTACTTGTATAGTTCTGCCAAGAAAATGTCCAAACCCTGCAGTTCCTCGAATAGAGCTGTAAATGAGAGGGCAGAACCCTATCATGATTGGGTTTCACATCTCTTTTCCTTAGCCTTTCAAGAGTTATCTCACTCTCTTTTCCTCTTTGTGAACATTCCTTTCTTTATCAAGTAATCAGAACTTAGCAGCATAACTGCTTGTGTTGTGCTTTTCACAATGACAGCTTTGTAACAGAACTGCTGCTCAATACAGAAAAAAAATTAATTTCTAGGTTCCAACACTAAGTAATCCCTTTAGTAATGGTCATAACATATTAAAAAAAATTATCTGAAGTAGGCCACTGATAATTATTACAGAATTGATAGTCAACAAATCTAATTTATATTTGAAAAGGTGTTACATTTACATCAAAATGGTAATAAATCTACATGGTTTGGAACCCAAATGGCAAAATATAGCTATAAACTGCTATAAAAGCCCATATTGCAAAATATCACAATAGGTTTACAGCGGATATTCGCTATATTTTCTGCAAAGTTCAGCACCAAATCTCTACTTGCAGTTATACATCACCAATGTGCTTATGGCAACAATGCTGTAATCTGTTAATATGTGTGCTGTGAGAAACAAGTTCAAGGCTTATTTTACTGAAATATGTGAGACTGAAATACACTCACAGCTTTTGTCTGTCCAAACATGCAGCTCCTGAGCCAATTCAGGAATCACCAGGAATGTCCGCCATCCCTGTCGCTTCTTGGACTTAAGAATGTCTCCAAAAATATGATCCCCAATGTACACAATATCCTTCCCTTTTGCTCCGAGCAAATCACACACAGTGTCAGAGGAACCTGGGCAGAGATGACAACACACATTGTTAAAGTAATGATTTTCATATAATTTCTATGGCATATTCAATGGTCACAATCACAATATTTGTCAAAATAATCTCAAAATACGACTTTATCATGAAAATCTCAGCCAATCAATGCTCTCACAGCTTTTGCCTTTAGTGAATCAGAACTAAGGATAACACTTTACACCAAGCTCCTTTTAGTTAACATTAGTTAATGCCTTAACTAACATTAAAGGTGCTAAAGAGGATCTTTTCGTCAACTGAGAATCCAAAGACTGTTAGTGAGTTTTTGAAATGAGCGCATGCGTAAGAACAACCCCCCTCCTTCACAGCTCATTTCGAGGGAACGCCTCCCAAAACTCGTGCACGAGTATTGGAACACGAGTGTTTGTTTACCACCAGCATTCACTGTGTCGTGTTAGTGGATTCATTATGTCGGACTCACCGCAGGTAACTCATAATCTGCAGTTGTTACTCCTGTCTCCTGACAAAAACATTGCATGCGGTGCCTGTGGAGTGTGGAAAGTTACTGGAGCGCGCAGCCGCGCACGTCTCGCACAAGGAACGTCATGGCAGTGATTGACAAGCCAGAGGGCCAATCCGCGCACGTCTTTCACAAGGAATGTAATGGCGGTGATTGACAAGCCAGAGGGCCAATCGTTTACGCGATGATCGTGTAAATGATTGGCTGATGTTTTTAAGGCCCTACCTCGTGCACAGATGATGTATATTAATATTATTCCTTTCAATGCACCTAATAAATAGTCTTTTATCAGTTAGTAAAGACAGTTTCAAGTAATATTGCAAAAATGTATAAAACAAAACATCCTCTTTAGCACATTTAACTGACAATGAGCAATATATTTGTACAGCATTTACAAATAAAACTTTAATAAATGTTATTAAATAAAATAAATAAATTTTAATAATGTATTAGTAAATGTTGAAATTAACATTACCTAAGATTAATAAATGCTTTAGAAGTATTTTTCAAAAATGGCAACACAAAGAACCGTATTCTAAAATATTAACCAACTACACATGCAGTGAAAAATCATGTGATAAAGTGTAGATCTGTAATAGACTTGTGATCTCAATGTTAGTCATCCACAGAATATGTTTCAGGGCCTTGAGGAGATACATCTGTGTGTGTGTCATTTGCATCTTTATCCAAGTTTTTCCAGTACCTCCAGAGTAAACAATGCCATGTTGTAAAGGTCCAGTGTATGTTCCTATTTTCAGTCGCCCTGTGGTCTGGGATAAAGAACAGAGAATGCGGCAAGATGACTTAAAATAAGACAAACAAGCTTTAAAATAAGCTACGACACATACAGGTAGCTGTGTTTACATGGACCCTAATAATCAGACTACTAGCACAGTTGGAATAAAAAACGCCAATAGGAATGAATTGGCCAAATCCAATCAAAATTTAATTTGGATTGTAAGGGGAGGGTTAAACCTTTTCTAACACGTCCGATATGACAAGTAAACACTTGATCGGATTAAAACAAAAACTGGAAAGCTCTGCGCAGTGTGCTAAGACGTAGAAATGACCTAATGACTTGTGACGTATGGAACGAGCTGTTGTTGGTGAATATAGTGTAATAAGTAACTGTCGTGCCATTCTAAAATTCTCATTTCACTTATCGTCTGTGAAGTGCTGCAGGACAGCGTTGTCTCACCAGTCCTTGCTTCAGACTCTCATCCACAGACGCCTTGTTTTGGGCGTGGGATTCATGTGACCGTTGTCTCCTAATCAGGACCCCAAATAGATAAATATTAAGTCTGCTTTTTAAAACAAAGAAACGAAGCAATGGCAGAATGATGGTTAGTATGCGGCAACAGCGGGAAATTCATGCAGCGTGCGCATGTCAAAAGATCAAATCCGATTTGAAGCTCGTGACATATAAACGTGCACATCAACCCGATCACTTTATTTAGTGTTCATGGAAACACTATGTTCGGATTCATCAATTTGAATTGAAACAAAAAGTGTCCATGTAAACGTAGCTATTGTATTTCCTAATTTCATTTTCATGTAATTTTTTATGAACCAGGGTTCTCACAGTCTTGGAAATTTTAAAATATTGTCATTATTAGTTAATGCACAAACATAAAAAAACAAGCAGCTTTGCCATTACATCAGAATATAGGCCTTTGAATATTGTCTTGGAAGATTAGGGGTCTTGAACCACTGATGAACTTTATTACCGTTCATTTTTTTTTTAATCTTTTTAATGTTACATTTTCTCAGCACAAATAAATAACAAAGAATCAATTGCTCCTGCTAAAAGCACTGTTTTTATGTGCACACACCGTCTGCGCTGTTTTAGCGACCAACTCAAATTATGCAAATCAGGTAATAATGTAAATACACCCACAAAATAAGAACTGAAATCAATTTAGCATTTTGCACTGCTCAGATTGGCTCTTGCCAGCCAGTTATTCATGCTGTGAACTGTTTAGCCCCTTAATATTGCAAAGGGAAAACAGGACAGGGAATTTTCCTCTCAGCAGACTTCAGTATAAACGCTCCATACTCAGTGCTGACTAACCCTCTTTGTGACTGCATTCAGCAGGATAAAATGTTCCAGAATGTGCAATACTACACCTGCTGACTTGGAGAGTTGGCTTCTGTTTTTGTAGGGGTTTTGGTGTGATATACTCACTGTATCCACCTGTCTCAGAACCGTTCCTTCTCCAAAAAATAAAGGCTTTCGAGCATCCACTAGGATGAGGTCAAAGTACGACTGCCACGGACGGTGTGGAGTGCCATGCTACAACAGAAAAAACGTTACTATGAGCAACAATATATGGCAGGAAACTTAGTTTAAATAGAGTTTGAAAAAATATGAATACCTTTGGGCCATGTGGGAAGTCAAACAAGTATGTCATAATTTTCTGTAAAACAAATCAAAACAAAAGCTGGGTTTGTTAAAAGATGATGATGGCTTAAACAAATAGCTTCATAGATAGTATGAAACAAACCAGTTGCATGTGTGGTTGTCTGTTGCTCTGATCCAAAACCTAAAGAGCTGCATACAGAGGGATTTTTAAGGAATCATAGGTACAGTTCTGACGCAAAGCTATTTGAAAAGCTTTTTTTTTTTTTTTTTATTTATGAACCAGGGTTCTCATTGTTTCAAATATGAGGGAAAGTGTCTTTACTAGACCAGAAAAAGTCATGGATTTATTTTATTTTTTATTTTTGAAGTAATGAAATTGTTTAATTTTTTTTTTCTAGTTATGTACAGCTCTAAAATATTTTATTGTTTAGAAATTTGAATTTATTGAAATGATAGCCCCTTGAGATGAAACATCTCATCTTTGAGGGGGTCCCTGCTGAGAGATTGCTATTTATGCATAAAAAAATAGGCAGATCTAAGGCAGAAACGTTCAGAAAAACAAAAAGTAATAATACTGATAGTGATAGTGTTGATAATACTAAAAAGTACTGATAAAAATGGTTAAATGTAATAGACTTTAGTGAGGGTAGCAACAATGCCATATTTACTTTTAAAGGGTTAGTTCACCCAAAAATGAAAATTATGTCATTAATGACTCACCCTCATGTCGTTCCACACCCTTAAGACCTCCATTCATCTTCAGAACACAGTTTAAGATATTTTAGATTTAGTCTGAGAGCTTTCTGTCCCTCCATTGAAAATGTATGTACGGTATACTGTTCATGTCCAGAAAGGTAATAAAAACATCATCAAAGTAGTCCATGTGACATCAGAGGGTTAGTTTTTGAAGGGAAGTTTTTGAAGCATCTAAAATACATTTTGGTCCAAAAATAACAAAAACTACAACTTTATTCAGCATTGTCTTCTCTTCCGGGTCTGTGTATATCCACAGTGACTCCGCTTCTTCTTCTTCTTCCGGATAGTGACGTGATTAGGACATCCGCAACATGCACACCTACGGACCATTTTAAAAAATATAGCAATACGAAAATACAAACAATGTAGAATAGCTTGAATACAGCGTGCGTCTCCCTCAGACTGTAAACGAAACTCGGGCGCACTAGATAACACATCATCAGCATCACTGTCCGGAGCAGAAGGGGGCGGTAATGCACCAATAAGCTGGATGCCAACCATCGTAAAACAGGAAGAAGAAGAAGCAGCATCACTGTGGAGTGAAAGTGGATATATACAGACCCGGAAGAGAAGACAATGTTGAATAAAGTCGTAGTTTTTGTTATTTTTGGACCAAAATGTATTTTAGATGCTTCAAAAACTTCTAACTAACCCTCTGATGTCACATGGACTACTTTGATGATGTTTTTATTACCTTTCTGGACATGGACAGTCTACCGTACGTACATTTTCAATGGAGGGACAGAAATCTCTCGGACTAAATCTAAAATATCTTAAACTGTGTTCCGAAGATGAACGGAGGTCTTACGGGTTTGGAACGACATGAGGGTGAGTCATTAATGACATAATTTTCATTTTTGGGTGAACTAACCCTTTAAAGAGGAATGAAAACGTGGCTGTGAGGTATAGGCTGAAATACAGTCTGTTCAATGGCTTCTACTGTTGTTTAACAACATAACAATTGTTCAGTTAATGAAATCTTTCCAAAAGCCTTTCAGTACACAAAAACTCTTTTAAACAGTTTTGAAAGTTGCGAGTTGTGAAAATGACATGTGATGTAGGACTTTTATACAAGGAAAATTCAATATGGCATCTACCCTGACGAAGGTCTATTAAAATGGATTTTTTTTACCCAACATTTGAGCGTGCTATGTTATTAGAGTATTTAGCTGTTAGCTTACATAAAGCTGCCAATCTAAAGCATTCCAAATCTGTCCTTATAGTAAACATGCTGCCATACAGTAGGTGGCTGTGTTGCGCGTATGCAGCGAGGCAGCTCACTAGATTCTGAAAGAGAGCTTATGAATGTGTTAGCATCAGTAAACTCACTTCTGTGTATTTGTAGTCACTGTTGGTGGCTAAGAAAACTTTGGCGACTTCAGTCATGCGGCTCAGCAGCAATGGCAACTTTGCCTTTAGATGAAAAAAATATATATATTATACTTCCCTTGCAAAAACTAACACAAAAAGGCAAATTAGTAACTTTAAAAAAAAAGACAAACTTACATCTTTCACAACATATTTCTCCAGGTTTTCCACTGTTTTCTCCTTCAGTGTTCCCTGAGTAAATCAGCAACGGAGCAAGTTTATGACATGCATCTAAAACACTTAACAAACAGCTACTGTCCATTTTACTATTAATCATAGATGCTTGCTATTAATGTACACATCAATGTTACTTTGGCAGATTACTCTGACTTACTGTGACAACTTATCATGAACAATATTACTGATATGACTGCACCCACACTATTGGACGAGAACTCAGCTTAGCTGAATAATGACATCACTGTTTTCTGAAGAGCTGCTTATAGCTGAATTGAACTCATTTCATAATTTATGAACTTTACACAGTTCTTAAACTGAATTGACTTCAGCTGAATGACACTATTGTCTTTTTAGAGCTGCTTTACAGCAGAATTTAACTCTGTGAGTAGGGCTGTCAAACGATTAATCGCGATTAATCGTATACAAAATAAAAGTAAAGAGTTTGCATAATATATGTGGGTGTACTGTGTGTAATTATTATGAATATATAAATACGCACAAATTAATGTATATATTTAAGAGAAATAAGTTATGTACAAAATATTTTTTTTAATATATAATTTAAATTATATAAAAATATAAATAAATACATATACTTGTAAATATTTCTCAAATATATACATGAATGTGTTTGCATTTATATATACATAATAATTACACACAGCACACTCACATATATTAGGCAAACTCAAACTTTTATTTTGTATGCGATTAATCGCGATTAATCGTTTGACAGCCCTATCTGTGTGCATCACTGATCATTATTTTCTTTATCTGTGTATTTATCTAAGTGCTATATGAATAAAGGTGACTTGACTTCAGAAAGAAAGAAAGACAAACAGAGAATCGTTTTACCTTAAAATGTACCCAGTCTACAGCATCTCGGACATCTTGGAACATGCTCTTGAAGGACATGAAGAGATCTCCATCCTTAAAGCCTGTTTCACAGCTAAAGGTTTAGAAGAACAAAGGGACAGCAGAGTAAGAGGCCGAGCGCCAGCTATGACACATTTTATCCACAGTCAGACATGTTTAAATGGGACAGTCTTCCCTTGTTTGAGGTTGTCCGAGCCAAACAGGAAAGCTCTCTCCCCCTAAAAGGACCAACAGGTGTTTCAGAGGACATGCATCCATACCAAAACACAAATCACAGACTATTACGTTTTAACAGACTTTATCTACACTAAATAGGTCTGGCTGCTTTTTTTTTTTTTTTTCCAGAGCATGAATAAAGTTTTTTCCATGCTGTTTAAAAAGTTATATTTTTAAACTGTCTATTTACATGCACTGTGATTAGTCATTAGCAAGTTACAGTAAACTGATGATAAATTACATCATGCATAGTTGAATCACAGACAACAATCTGCTTGTGTCATCCTGTTTTACAGCATAGTTGTAAAATGTTTAAGCTGTATTAAGATTTTCTTATCAAGTCGTAACGTGCTTTCTGGTGGACTGATATAGAATATCAAATAGTCCTCACCCACAGTAAATGATACTGATTATCAATCACTGGTATGGCTGTATGCAGTGTCCAAGGCAACAGAGTAATAGAATCATAGTCACTGGAACTCTTACCTGGAATATCGGTCACAGTTTGAGAAGAAGTCAACCAGGCAGGCTAAGAGGTATGTTTCTGTGCGGAGAGAGAAAAACAGATATAGAGAGACAGAGAGTGTGAAAGTTGTTCTCAAATTTAAGCATGAACAACTTACAATTTTTTGCACATCATTTAAATTATACACTACCGTTTAAAGGTGCTGTAAGTATTATTTGAACAATGCTGTTGGACATTGTTGATATTTGAAATCAACCCCTCTCTTCATTGCTCCGCCTCCAAAACTCACACTCCAATCCTAACCACCCTGCTCCGAGTCGGTCTCGAACCCTGGCCCGATCGCTGCTGGCATGCGAGGCGAGTGCACTATCAATTCTCTATTCAAACCTCATTCTCTAGTGGTCATCAGTGTGTAGTAGTTTAACTGTACAACTCTCACTATCTGGTCACTGTTACGTAATGTGAGAATGCATGTCTGTTTATCACAGCTGACACCACAACAAAATGCTTCATGAAAAATAAAGCGCAGTTGATGAACGAACGACAAGAAAGCACAAAAAATGAACGTACAGTACATAAGAGTAAATATAAAGTGTTCGTTGTTAGTCGCCAACAGCACAGCAGCTCCAGAGAATCAAAACCCAGCGTTACTTACATGAGAAGCAGGATCAAAGCAGCCTCCACATCTGTTTTCAGGCCTTCCCACTTAGCTCTCTCCAGCACTGGAAAGCTTTTCTAATACAAACCCGGGTCCTAAAGCGCTTGCCCAGTCATAAACCTTCATTCCAGTGATATTCTTTTGAGCTCTTTTGTATTGTGTCCCATCTCTCGTTCTGCAGTTTTTTTTTCTTATTATTATTTTCAAATCTCCCTCTCTCCTCAGCCATCATATGCCCCCTAATGCTGATTGGTTAGTTTTTTGTTGGTATCGGCCTGACTAACTTCCAAACAGTGTTTCTGAAATACTACTGATTCCCCCTTTCAGCGTTTTTTTATATAAGAAATTACTTTTATTCAGCGAGAATGCATTAAATTGATCAAAGGTTACAGTTAAGATATTTATAATGTTACAAACAAATAAAAAAAAAAAAATATTTTGAACAGTTCCTATAAAAATATTAAGCAGCGTAACCGTTTCCAACACTGAAGGATCATGTGACACTGAAGACTGGAGTAATGGCTGCTGAAATTACAGCTTTTCCATCAAAGGAATAAATTACATTTTAAAAATATATTAAAATGTAATAAATGTAATAATATTTCACAATATTACTGTTTGTACTGTATATTTGATCAAATAAATGTAGCCTTGATGAGAATAGGAGAGTTTAATATTAAAAACTCTTACTGACCCCAAACTTTTGAATGTCAGTGAGTGTAAAAATTACATTTTGCCACACCTGCCAATGGCTGGTGACTTGAGAAAATTTACCAGCCATAAATCATTTTTATCAGCCATTAAACTGTATGTGTAGGGAACCGGGGTTACAAACATAACCAGAAATGTTCTCTTTCATAGGGAACGCTGCGTCAGTTGCTGACACTATGGGAACGTTAATACCCTCTACACCATGCTGACTAATGAAGGTTACCAAGCACAATTTTGTCAAGCTTAAATGCATCAGCAACTACTTAGGACGCATCCTGTGACACCACAGTCTTCCTGACACGGGTACTCATTTTTAGTGTGGAATGAAATGGCATATTTAGCCAGCAAACGTTGCAATCTCATCCATCACTAATAAATGTAATTTCTGGTCGAAAACACTGTTACAGAGTTAGATGTCCACCCGCAGTTTCACCTCACTGGTACCAGGGCCCTCATTAATCAACAGTGCGTAGAAAAGGTTCTATATTTTGTCCTACGAATTAAATTTTGAATGTAACTAAGTACAAGGAAATCCGAAAGTAACAAAATAGCGACTTTATTCCACAATATCGAATGATGGGCGATTTCAAAACACTGCTTCATGAAGCTTCAAAGCCTTATAAATCATTTGTTTTGAATCAGTGGTTCAGAGCGCCAAAATCACATGATTTCAGTAAACAAGGCTTCGTTACGTCGTAAGTGTTTTGAAATTTCAATAGTTCGCATGACTCTGGCAGTTTGATACACGCTACAAACCACTCCGAAACATATAATTCGTAACGCTTTGAAGCTTCATGAAGTAGTGTTTTGAAATCGCCCATCACTCACTTTATTGTGGAATAAAGTCACTATTTTGTTATTTTTGGTGCACAAAAAGTATTCTCGTCGCTTTATAATATTAAGGTTGAACCACTGTAGTCACATGAACTGTTTTAAATATGTTTTTAGTAGTTTTCTGGGCATTGAAAAAGGGAGTGTTATTGCTAGCGATGCAGGCCTTACTGAGCCATCGGATTTTATCAAAAATATCTTAATTTGTGTTCCGAAGAAGAACAAAGGTCTTACGGGTGTGAATGACATGAGGGTGAGTAATAAATGATATAATTTTCATTATTGGGTGAACTAACCCTTTACGTTCAGTAGCAACTTTGCTTCGTTTATAAAAAAGAAGCTGTAAAAAATGAATTATACTAGTCCATAACAACAATTACCTGCTTTAAATGTAATTGGAAATACAATTGTGACTTTAAAATAAAAAACCAAGCTTGCATTTTGATAAAAATTCAATTCATTACTCACTCTGTACTACTATACAACGAAATTCCAGAGAGAAAAACTGCACACAAATACAGTTAAACCTGTACCTTATTATTTTATCCAAATATGGCAGCAGTTAGTCAGTCAGAACAAAGATCAGATTGTTCAAACACTTTGCAATTAAGGAGATTTCATATACACACTCCTCACACACACAGACACAGACACAGTATTAAAATCCACTGTTAATGTATCTCTGAATGGCAGCCAGTGACAGGGATATGTAGGACAGTGATGAAGTGCCTACCTGGAAGGTTAAAAAGTGTGTTGAGGATGTAGAAGCGTTCTGTGTCATCACGCTGGATAAACTTGTTGGGATAGAGCTCTCGGATGTCAGGGCTGGCAGGGAACACAGGAACATTGAGCACATACTCCACTGGTTTCATCAGAGATCAGTAACCAAGCCCATCCATCGGGGGCCGGGATTACTCACCCTCGCAGGAAGTTAAAGCCATGGACACAGACCAGGATGTTTCCGTAAGCATCCACCTTCAGGAGGTTGCCATACATGGTGTCAAACACAAGACCTCTGTAAGAAAGTACAATAAAGGGTTAGATGTGCTCATATTCCTATAAATATAAAATCACAAGATAATCTTGGTACTGGTAACTTTCTCAATTATGATCTGCCAATGAGAGTTCTTTACCTTGTAGGGAAAGTGGGGTCGTAAACAAAACCGAGCAGTTCCTGTGGGTAGCCAATGGAGACCAGCCGCTCCACAGTCAGATCAAAGCCCAAAGATTCATATTCAGGTGATTTATATACTACAGATAGAGAGGTGTTCAGTGAGACACATTGGACAGCATCAATAAAATGAACAGGCTAATATATAATTCCATCTGTTACATTCAGTACAGTCCTGTAATATGTAATAACCAGTGAGGAACAAAATTCTTTATTTACTCACCCTCATGTTGTTCAAAATTTGCATAACTTTCTTTTTGCTGTCGAACACACACCAAGATATTTTTTTTTGTGTGTGTGTTCCACGGTAGAAAGAATGTCATACAATTTTTCAATGACAGTGAGTAAATGATGACAGAATTTTCACTTTTAGGGGAACTATGCCTTTTAGTATGATGCCTTACAACCACCGTCACTTCACCAAATTAACATTTTTGAACATTTTTGGCTGAAATTTCTGTAAATTCCCTCGACGCTAAAGGGAAGGCAAGGTGCTCAATAACCACTGACCAAAAATAAAACAGAAAGATGCATGCATGGCAGCGCAAGTGTTGTATTTAAAGACACTCTCTGGGAGCGCGCTTTAGAACAGCACCTGTGATACGTGTCGACCCTAACCTTGTCCTTTCGCAGAGCGAGAGAAGGGTACCAGAACATTCACATTACAAAGGCTTAGCAGGGCCGTGTATGCTCTGTGATCTAATCCAGTATGAAACCGGACCCACTTACCCTAAAAGTTTTAAACCCAATTAGACCCAAAGCCTGTGCAGAGGGATTTGGGTGGTATTTCAGCAACAGAAGGCATTTTGCATGACTAACTCCTATATTTGTTGTTCCACCCTCACACCCAAATGAAGGAGAAATTAAAATAAGAAAGACATGTACAACAACAGCTTCAGCAAATCTGTGGGTTACTGTACTGTACACAGACAGTTCATGTTACATGTTGTCATGGAAGAGCTGGAAATGTGTTAGGCTTGTTATTGATGAGGCGGCAGGTCAAAGGGCAGAGTGCCTCAGGGTGAATTCCTAGGTCCGTTGATAATGAAGACGTTTGACCACAACAACCTGCTTGTTTTTTTTGCCAGAATTCTTTTTTTTTCTACAATAGGCTTATGTTTGTGCATGTCTGGAGATGAAGCCTTATTCTTCCTGAGAACACCTTTATTTATGCAGCTGTTCTTTTATGTGCATTTTTTTCTTTCAAAGCAATTATTCTCAACAAACAAATACATACATTCAATTTAGACAGACATAGACAGGTGACACATTTAATAAAAAAAAAAAAAAAAATAAAAAAAAAAAGAGAAAAGGTTCTATACACTGTCGTAGACCTTTGTTGAGCTCTGACAGAAACGCTGTGTTGTTTAAAAAGATTTACTATGCTATTAACAAGCTATGGCGATCTAATTGACATTTTCTAAATTTTTTCCATAGCTACTAATTACTTTGTAATTTTCCTAAACCATACATACTGTCATACTGTTATAACCTAGTTTTTTTTTTTTTTTTTTTTTTCTCTCCGTTCCGTCAAACTGACTTAACCAACCACAATTTACCAACCTGTGAGTTCAATGAGATATTTGTAGAATTACATCTGGTGAGATTCAGGTCTGTTCCAGGCATTGTATCTTTACAGATGTATGACAGACAGGCTATTGAGGGGGAGGTGGATAGAACTGAATCCCCCACAGAGCCACAGCAGAAGTACTGGCGCACATAGGCAAGCAAACCCCAACAGAGTCACTAACTCAGGCCAGATTCTTCCACCCAGATAGCAGCTGTACATAAACCCAACTGCCCCTTCCCTTTCTGTTTTTCTCTCTCCTCTTCACTATGTTCCACGAAGCTACAGTGAAACCTATTTTGAGCCTCTTTTTTCTCCTCAGTCACCATTCCCATCATCACTCCTTGCTTAACTGCATACCAGTGTTGACCTTGGACAATTTTGTCCCTGAGCTAGCATATTACTGCTAGGGTGAAAGTCAAACATTTTTGACAAATTTACTGAGGTCTGCAGACAGAATATCTATACCTCATTAAATGTGGCCTACATAACGGTAATAGTTCAACCAAAAATGAAAATTATCCTATAATTTACTCACCCTCAAGCCATAGGTGTATATGACTTTCTTCTTTCAGCCGAACACAATCTGAGTTATATTACTCTGGCTCTTCCCAGCTTTGTAATGGGATTGAATGGTGCCCGAGTTTTTGAAGCTCCAAAAAGCGAATCTATCCATCAAAGAAATCTATACAACCCAAGTGGGTTAATAAATGCCTTCTGAAGTGAATTGGTGGGGTTTGTAAGAAAAATATCCATATTTAAAACTTTATAAACTATAATCACTGGCTTCTTGCTATGGCCGTACATGTGTTTTAAAATGTATGCATCATTGCAAAACAAAACACTGGATGTAAATTATAAGTCTAAAATGAGAATTTTTAAAGAGAAATGTTGGAGGATTTCGATAAAAGAGGAGCTTGAGTTTGTTGCCCAGCCGCGATAGGCGTCTACTCTCACCTAAATTTACGTTACTCCTACATCCTACGTCGGATCAGAGATCACTTTTTCGCAGGAACTCGATGATACATACATTTTAATAGGTTGGAAATCAATTTAAGGGGAAAATATTGGCCCTTAATGGGAAAGTAATTTCCTGTCACTGTCCATAGGTGATAAATCATAAAAAATATATAAATATATAAGATAAACATATGAGTTACTATAAAACTTGACTTGCTTCAAGTGATCCACTGACTTGACTTCACTTGCTTGGTGTGTGTGCACTGCAACTTGAGATTTGAGTTGAGATGATGGCTTCTAGTCGACTAGAAGAGGCTTAGTTGACCAAAATTGGCGCAGAAACGAACAAAATCTTGTGGCGAAGTTACTGCACTTACGTAGCGCACTTACTGCAAGACATGGAGGCGCCAGCGCGATCACTTGCATTTTTACTGATAACAGCGGAAACAACTTAAAAAAAATTTTTTTGAGTAATACATTGTTGGAAACTGTAAAGGGTTTACTTGTATGTATGTAAACTCACAATAACAAGAAAAATTTGTGCCTTTGTAAAAAATTATAAAAATAAATAAAAAACAGGATGCGCTTTCTGCTGTCTTGGTCTCCCTGAACTGGAGCGTTTCACAAAAATATACCGAACCCAGCGTATAATCTACTTGACTCACAGACATGAGAAATATGTCTATAGAAAGCTTGAAATGGTGGAGTAAGAGAGCTCTCGGATTTAATCAAAAGTATATTAATTTGTGTTCTAAAGATGAAAGTAGGTCTTACGGGTTTGGAATGACATGAGGGTGAGTAATTAATGACAGAATTTTCATTTTTGTGTGAACTAACCCTTTAACGTCAAATCCTCAAGCTTTTATTTTGGAGGAATATTGGTAAAATGCTGTAAACTTCTGTCAACATAAATGTTGGCAGTTAAGCAAATATGAATGCAAATAAAGTGAACCTAGTGCACACTGCATTCCAAAATGATGTTAAACTCACAGCGCTTGCAGAGATGGAGTTAGATTACTGGTCAGCAAACCCAGTAAAGACCAGTAAGCCCCCTCTTCAATGGGGATATGAGTTTTAATGGGCAAGATCAAATCTTCATCATAACTAATTTAAGCTGACGCCAGAGAGCTTCACCTCCATTACTGACGGCAGTAAGATGATTCCAGCTAAATTATGCTTTAGACTTCTGTACTATGACACATAAGTCCACTCTATTACTTTTAAATTGATTATTAGCACTGCAGTTGACAGTAAACAAGAAATTCAAAATATTTTTTGTATTTTCCAAACTTGTTTGCAATGACCTGTGTTACAGGGCCACTCAGGCCATTAAGATTCATGTTTCTCCCTCCATACACCGAATACACTCCTGGAGAGATTATTACACATGCATACGTGATCAGCATGAAGGTATGATGTCAGGCCGGAGTTCATAGCTCATGTTACCTTCAGTAAGAAAATGCAATTTATATTCGTTGTACAGGGTAAACAAACTCCACCAACCCCTCAGTCTGTCCATCAAGCTCTCCCTGACTAACACGTTCTAGCTGCATTAAACCTCTGGCTGACTTTGGACTGCTGTCACTTTTTTAAACAACAGCATATATGCTGTACTGAATGTGTCTTTCATTTACTAAATTGATTAAAAAATATTCTGAAGTAAAAATGATCCTGTTATTTAATCAGGGCTTTATTTCTCAGTCCTGTGAAAAAGCATTTGGTCTATACAAAGAATGCAAAGGTGGCAGGTTTCCTCTGTGATTTCATGGACTGTCAGGTTGAAGAGCTGTCAACACCAAGCTTAGATGGAGAGTTTGTTCCACAGCTCTGTACACGTGCAGGGTATTATCTTGCACGCTGGTCCCAATCACAAAGGGGATTTGGTTGGGCAATGCACTCAATAAGCAACAGGAAATATTAATCAGGGCTTGAATCTAGCATTGTGTTGGAAAGTGGTCCTAAACCCCTGTATGGCTTGGTTTAATGCTTCTTTGTAGCCTGGATTTGAGATCAACAATGAATACTAACATCTACTAATATTCCATCATAGTGCCAAAAGAAAATTTGTCACCACCAAGAGTGAAAAGGTTTTTTTTTTTTTCTTTGAGAGAGTACAACATATTCATTGAATAAATAAAAGAATTGAAAATTCTGTCATCATTTATACACCATTGTGTTGTTCCAAACCTGTATGACTTTCATTATTCTGTTTAACATGAATATATTTTGAAAAATATCTCAATGTTTTTTTGTTTTTTTTTGTCCATACATATGTCCATAGTCAACGTGGCCCATTGTTTTTTTGAACCCAAGGACTTTCATTGTATGGACAAAACCATTAAAACATTCTTTTAAATATCTTCTTTTGTGTTCTGCAGTATAAATCAAGTCATACAAGTTTTGAACGACATCAGGGTGAGTAAATGATGAAAGAATTCTCTTTTTTTTGGTTAACTATCAAGAGTGATTATTATAAAGTTAGTTGGCTAAAAAGCACATCTCAAGATTGTAAGACTACAGTATGTTTGCCAAAGAATTTGTGTCTGTATATTTTATTGACTGATATTGATTTTGAGGACCTCTGAACTGTGGTTGCAACCTGATCAGAGGATAAGAAACAATATAGGGTTTGTACTTGTAAACATTTGCTTTTGGTTACAGCCAGCTGTAATGTGGAGGATGTCAACAGCTGAGCAGCCTTTAGCTTAGGCCACATTAGCCGGCTGGCTACGATACACGCTATCCACCTCTTAAGAGCCATCAATTCTAACTGTCAAAGAACTGATCTCCTCTCTCATGGCCCACAGCCCGGATTTAGAGAGGACTTTATCCTCCACCAGCAGCTGAGTCCCTGGGACCAATAGCAGAAAGCAAAGGGATTTCAGAAACCCAATGCATCTGATCCATGTTAAACTGTTAAAGCATAAGAACCAAACCCTCTCTTATTTCAGGTACTTGGCTGACCTAAACGACAAAATATATTAAGCTGTAAATAAGGTGGCTTGTTTATGTTGATGGTCAGTTCAACAAACTAAGCCTCTAGCCAACAAGACAAACTCCAGGGATCAGATCACATAAAATAGAGCACTCTGTGTTTAAGAGACATCACCTCAGTTTTCCAGATTCCAAAAACAGACGAGTAGCAGCTAAATATACCCAAGAATCCTACTGTATGTTTACCCAGAGATTCTAAGCAAGAGTGTTACTGGCTCCATTTGAGAGACATAAACACAGGGACAGATCTATTGAGGTTTTTATAAATCGGCGCATTCCTAATGTTGTAGATGCAAAAGAGATGTTTGACTGTAAACGATTAAGCGGAACCATCAAGTAAAGTAGGAAACGCCTCACCTGCTAAAGTGTAGTCCATGTCGAAGCCGAAGCATTTAATCTTTTCCATGGCCAGACTTCTGTTCACAAACACTCTGGAGAAGAAAGTGAAACAGTCAGAGGTGTGTCTTTTGCAATATTCTGCCAGAATTAGGAATCAATTAAAATAGTCTAAAAACAAAACGTGATTTCATAGATTTTCATAATAATTCAGGTCTATAAAATAAACGATTTAGCACCTAAGGAGCTTATTCAAACATTCTTGAAGTGAAGGAATTATATCAATCTATCAAGCTCTACAAACTCTAGTCAGATGCTAAATCATTTCTCAATTTGTAATAAAAAAAAAAAAAAAAAAAATTCATTTCTAAAGATATCTAAAGATACTCTGAAAGGGATACCTTTCAGAAAACAATATCAAAAACCACTACAGTATGGCATTCTAGGCAATAAATAAACCCCCGTTCCCTGTGACAGGGCCAACATGCTAAGAGTGATCTGCATTTATTTTGCACACTGACAGCTCTATGCTTTAGTCCATAAGCCTTGATATTTAATGCCAAGATATGAACACAAATGAAAGTCTGAATCACTCTCTGTGCATGCATATAATCTGATAGTGACACAGATAAATCACAGAAAACAACAGATGGATATTTGTGTATGCACTGCCATAATTTTACAAACACTTTAAAGTTATATATTGCATTAAGAAACAATTTCAATGACATGAACACGACAAATTTAAAATTGTCACAAAGCAGCTGAATATATGTTAAGTAGTATATTTTTAAATTTAAAAAAAAAAACAACAAAGAGAAAAAACAGACTCGTGCTAAACGCTTTTTCGACCTGATAAAAATTTACCCAATTAAAAAAAAAAGAAATTCTACAAAAAAAAAGAAAAAAAAAAGAGAATCATTACTACCAAAAAAAAAAAAAATTACTTTGATCAAACCTACCTTGTGGTGGCATAACATTGGACTACATCCCATGATTCTCTTTTCCAGGTAGGACCTGTGTGCTGCATTCTGAGTGGATGTCACTGCTCTATCTGGTCTGTCAAGCCCATTTCCCTGTTCACCCTGTTACCCCCACATTTCAAACAATAGACCCCTCTCTCTGCTTTCTTGTCATTGAATTTCTGACTTGTTGCAAAAATGTTTGTGCCAGTTCTATAGCATTCTCTGTTGTTGTGCCAATTGTTGAGTTAGGGGTTGTTTGCTTCCCTTCAAAGACATCTAGAACAATCAACAACAGCAGGAAGAACCAGGCGGGCGCAGCGGCTCAGTCAACAGAGTGTGCATCACTGTTTACAGACAGCTGGTAAACAGATTACTCTTGTATCTCAAATGGATCCTCATTGTTGCCCTGTTCTGTAATAGGCTACTTATACTGTACCACAGACATTATAACAGGGGGGAGGCGGATCACTCGTATAAAAATGAATGGAAGAAATATGGCACTTGTAAGAAGGGGAGTCCCACCTTTTCGCCTTTTTGAGTTTGTTTACACGTCAACGTGAATGTGAAAATTATAGCTATTAGAGTGATTTGAGCATTGTTGTTTAGTGTTATAATTAGTGATGCAACATAACCATTGTTTTTACAAAAACCAAAATTTTAGTTTACAAAACCAAAACTAAAATTTGGATAATTAGGAAATTGAGTAACTGAACTTGGTTGGTATGCCTTTCAGGGTGTTCTCAGGCAATAAATTAAACCAGTCGTAGTTAAGTTCTTTAGAAACAAGTTGTCTCTTGATTATTTCAGCTGAACAAATTTTACATATTGCTGCTTTAGCATAATTTTTGGACATATTTGTAGCTTATCCATGTTGTGTGCATGAAATAGATACTGACATAGTCAAAACGCCTTACTGGAGAAACAAACTGTTTTGGTCAATGATTTCGGCCCTCCAATACTAATAGGGGCTTTCGCACCGGAGGAACCTTTTCATAGTTCCTAGAACCATTGGCTGAAGTACCCGGATTTTGATTTTAGTTCTAGGAACTCCTTTTGGGGGGACTAAATTAGCTCCTACTTCAGAGTAGGGTAATGCTGCCTTCACATGCTATCGAAAAATTTGATAATTCCCACTTCTGAAGTCGTGATTACTCGAATCGAAATGGGAGGGCGTTCATGTGTAATTTTGACCTAGGAACTCGTATTTACGATAATTCCGAGAGCATGTGAAGGCAGCATTAACCAGCACTATAGGAACTATCAGTGACGCAAGCGTACGCCGATACGTCAAACGCATGTCAAACACTGGCACCTGGCATTTTTAAAATGCCGTGTAAACATATTTGACTTCACGAACATGGAAAACATTTACTTGTTGTCTGCAGGGTTGTGTTCTTTTCTCCGCCCTGATGATATATGTAATACTGACAGGTGGAGGAGATTTTGTCTCTTTCAGTCACATAGATTTCATGCGTTTTCAATGCGTTTTCACATTCCATCTCAGTTATCACTGTTATCAATCCAAAACACACAACAAACACAGCTCCAATCACGGCTTCTTCCATCCACTGGTTTTTAGCATTTGTAAATGGTGCACTTAAAGACGCCGCTATGGCCGCTTCAGAGTTCCTATTCCTGGTGCGAATGCAACCAGGAGCATGGCCTGGGGGAGAAACTAGTTACCGGGAAACTATCCTATTGGCTAGTTCCTATAACGGAGTTCCTAGAACTATTCGGTGCGAAAGCCCCTAATATCTCTATCTCTTATATAATGATGACATTACAACTAGTGATACACCAAAATTTCAGCAACCTTTCTAGAAATCTAGGCCTGTGTAGACTGCCCTTAATCCGCCCTGGGATGGTTTTCAGGTTTCAGGTATAGGTATGTTTATTACCTATATAAATAGGGGGTGGTACAAAGATGGTCGCCACATGAACTGACTTACCTTAAAAAGATTTAACTGTACTAAGGATTACAGTTTTAGTCATTAATATACATGGACTGTAATCTTGTTTCTATTTTGTATATTCTCCAGCTCCACAACTAAGTTCCACAGAGTTGACACAATTTTCACTGCACATCACACACACCAGATAACACTGCTGCCTTTGTACCTCAAATAGACTGTACGGACAATGTAATCCTTGCCTTGACACTCACATTTACTTTTCCTTATCTCAACCCACTTATCTGGGTAATGGAAAAAGGCAGTGAACTTTTGGCTTTAGCTCGGAGAAATCTAAAGTCAAAGTTCATATAAAGTAGAGAGAGTAAACTACCCTTACAGACATCACCTTTGGTTGGATTAATGCCACAAATGTGACGCCGTGTATTAAAAGGGACAGATTTTTGCGAAGAACCGAATGGCACTCCTTTTATCTATTGCAGATTGCATAACTCCACTGCATGGTAGTTCACCACACAAACTCCATATTTGTGGGGTTGCACAAGCTCCTCTTTGCTTCTCAGTCACGTGTTCCGCCATGCCCCTTTCCAGTATGTAGTTTGAACCATAGCTGCAGGGTTTTGCCTATAATTAGGTAACTTCAATCTATATTTGTGATCTGTGAAAACCCATCACATGGTGAATTTTTACCTATCACTTTGTATCATATGAAAGCTGAACCCTTTCCAAATCTGTTTTTACTTCTTTCATAGCTTGTCTGTAGCAAAAGTTATGGTTATCTGAATTCGGCTTATCGGTATGATTTTCAGGAACGGAATTTTGAGAAAAACAGGTTTAAATAACTGTCACCCCCTTTTTTATAATACAATTATACATATAAATTGTTTATATTTTATAATAATATATTACAAAACATGTTTTACTCTTAAACTGCAAGAAAATCAAAGCAAAAAATGTCAACATTCCAAATTTTAGGTTGATATATTTAAAAAATGAGCTTTCAGTAAGATTTTGTTTAGGCACAGTAGCAACCTTTTTCCACTAGATGACACCCAAGCTCCATATCTGACCATTTAAGGGCGCCTCCATTTATTTGAGTGATCTGATCCATATATTTCCATATTATCATACATTTTATGAAGTAGACATCCTCTTCAGAAGTAGTTTGAGCAGTTTGGCAGTATTTGATTTGAATTCAACCTCTAATAAACACATAATTAGAAAAAGTATGTGCATTATAGCTCAGTTGTTCTCTTGTGCTCCACCTTCTCACTATACGTTGTATTAGAAAAAAAATCTTAATAACCCAATTTTGACAAAAAATTACATTTGACCTATTTTTTGACTTTACTGAAAACGTTCCATCATGACATCCGATGGGTTTTCCCAGATCACATCACATTTTAGCCGAAAATCCCAATTTACCAGAGCAGCTGCTGTCTAACCACTAATATCCTTTCTTGACAGAGTTGCTTACATTCTTAATGTAGCACATAAAATGCAAAAATCATGGAGTATGTGCTAATGGAATGCTCAGTGAAAAGTATTACACACTCTGAGACTCAATAGGCTCTTCTAAAATGAGTGGATTGCAAACAAATGACACTTTATCTAAATAGAAAGAATTGAAACATGTTTAAATATTCAAAATGCTATTTCCTTCTGAGGAGATGATGTCTCTGTGTTCTAAGCCTTGCGACCCAATTTCAGACAGTCATTATATAGTCAGTCTATTCTTCTGATATACCTATGGTAGGCCTCTCTCCTGTATTTCTTCATTGCCAGGCCATCCATGTTTGCTGGGAGATCTGCATAGTCCTGAAGTCGATCACTCCATGATGTCGTCATCATTAAATGTGTCAGTTCTGGGTCTGTAAAAAGATTTAAATGACCTATTAAATACTTTAAGAAAAAAAAGAGAGAGAGAGAGAAAAAAACCTCAAGCAATGCAATTTAGGTGATTCTTCCTTCTTATCTATCTTAGGCATCAAAAGATCCCATTAAAGAATGAATGCACTTAGATTTATTAGATTGGATTAGTTATTATCTATAGATTTTATCACCTAAGCAAGCCAATACACAACTTCTTGGCCTGTTTATGTGCCAACTTCTAATCTAATTGCATCAGAATCAAGAAAGTCAAGAATAACAACGGACTGATTTGATTATCTGAGTAATTTAAATAGAAAGCATTAAGCCTTGAAACACTTTGTCTGGTTGTTTCACACAAGAGCGTCCCAAGGGAGTCATTGTGAAATCCATTTCTCACTGCTGACAGAAATTTTTGACATGCATTACATCTTGTATTACATTTTCACAACTTCTAGTAAAGATACTATGCTTCCAAAATTAGTTTGACAACATAAACAACCTCTGTGTCTGAACAATTCATTTTTGGTGTGGAAAGAGTTAAAGTAAATGAGCAAAATGCAAGAAAGCAACTAGACAACCTGATATTTTCTACTCTCTTTCTCTTGAAAGAAGTTAAATTACACCTCATAAAAAATGTAAGCACCATCCAAACTATTGACGCAAGATGAATGACATGCAGCATAGAAGCTAGAGTCAGCATTCTGGGGCCAGTGGCCTTCACAAAGGCTGACTTGCACAAACAAGCTGGAGACCTTAAGGGCAAAGAAAGGAGATTTTCCCACCAGTCGTCTATTTTATAATCGTAATGTTGAGGGAAAGGGGGATGTGAGACAGTAGGGTTTAAAAGAACTTCAGGCGGTGCTGACATCATTTTTCTCCTTCTGTAATAGAATAGCTTGCTTCTTAGAAAAGCATTTTATCATTCGTTCTCTTTTTTCAAATATTTAGACATGCTCCTTAGGACATACAACAGAAAACAGGCCTCCTTCCAAAAAAAGTAGGTTAAAACTCTTTCATTTAATAAGCAAAAATTTACCCCAAGCGGGCAGCTATAATGGCTCACTGTGGTCTATCAGGCGGATTTTTGGGAAAACCTGAAAAAGAAAGAAGGTTTTTCTTCTTTTGAGTACCTTTGGTCCTTGAACACCAAATAGACGCACAAAAAAGAAAAACCTTTCTTTTCTGAGAGTTGTTTATATTGGCAGGATGTTCAGCTGTCATGGGAGTAGTTGAAGGTTGATGGGTTTTGGTAACCTTACATCGGGTAGCTCTTTATTTCGCAATATTTAACTCTATCTATTTCACAAATAGTAGGTTAGGTATTCACAAATAACTAATAGTTTGACCCAAATTTAGCTTCGAAATGTTATGCCAAGTCATTACCTCCGTACAAAATCTTACAGTAGCACTTAGACGCTGGAGACGAAAGCTTACTCATACAGACAACTAACCTGAACCAATTTGTTGCTCGCACTATTTAGATGCTTTTTTGCAAGTCATAATCACAACAAGTTACATTTAGCAGCTGAAAAACAAGGACAAAGCCCCCGAGGACATTAGGGCTGGCTAAGGCTAAGCAGCTATAGAATTTCCCACGAAAATGGCTGAAACAGAGCTTGACAATCTCCCAGTTTTGATGTGTAGAGGATGTATTAACGTTAAGCATTCATAATAGTCGGTATAGCGTCTGGTATATTGTTTATTTACGCTCTGGTAAAACACATCTTGAATGGAGTTCAATGGAGTTCAGCACACAGCGCACTGATAAACAGCATTTTGAGCTTCGCGCAGAACATCAAACATCACCGATCTTTTCATGCGAGCAGAACACAAGCGAAGAGACATTCACGCAGACCACGCAGACCGTTGACACGAACAACTGTAAGTTCAACCCGATCCGCTCACTCACCTTCCGTCAACGCACAAAAGCTCAAGTGCACAGGCAGCGCTGGAAACCGCGATCACTTCAGGAAATATCAATAAGACAAAAAAATCGCTGCAGTAGCTACTCGAGTGAAGCTTGAAGTCTACTGTTAATGTGAATCAAAAGCTCGTCTTTTCATAACCGTGTTGTAAGCAGTTGTTGAGAGGCAGGACGAGGCGGTGCTTGCGCTGTGCTACATCCAGAAGAGGAGGAGCAAAACCTGTCAACACATCAGAGACGGTGAAATGTGAAGGCGGTACCGTCAGACTCTTGAAGATGGTTGGTCTACAGTCTGATCATTGTTTACAGGATTTTTAGCATGATTGCTTTACGCCAGTACTTTACAGTAAGGTGTTAACGCAATAGTTTAAATGAGCCAACTAATTTTCTTGGTGTATGTAGTAAATATAAGGTGTTTTCAGAGGAGGCCACAAAAGGGAGTGCTGGGGGTCAGTGTAAAAGTTAAGAGAAAACCCCTGTAAAAATAAATAAATATTGCGCAAGTAACTGACTAAATAAATAATTTGAAAATAAATACAAAAAAAAAAAAAAAGATTACATTTATGGATTTAACTAAATATTAATCTAACAGTCTTGGCTACTACTGAATAGAAAAAAAAAACACATTCTTATAAAATATTACATATAATTAAATAATAGTTAAGAGAAAAACTGAATAATAGTCAAGAGAAAAACCGTGTAAAAATAAATAAATAAATAATACATACACATAAGTAAGATTGAACTAACTAAATAAATATTTAAAAAAAAAAATACAAAAATGATTACATTTATGGATTTAAATAGCCTAAATATTAATCTAACAGTACTATACTAGGCTACTGTTGAGTAGGAAAAAAAAAACATTCTTATTTAACTATAAATTATTACATATAATAAATATAATTATAAAATATTTCGTTTCTATTGTAGTAGAAACTAAATAATTTCCAAATAATATTTTACACGTATATAATATCAAGGAGTTAGTTCACCCAAATATGAAAATTCTGTCATTTATTACTCACCCTCATGTTGTTCCAGAACTGTAAGACCTTCGTTCATCTTCAGAACACAAATTAAGATTAAATCTGAGAGGTTTCTGTCCCTCCATAGAGATCCAATGCAACTACCACTCCAAGGTCCAGAAAGGTAGGAAAAAGACATCAATAAGGTACTCCATGTGACTCCAGTGGCTTAAACTCAATTTTATGAAGCGACGTGAGTGCTTTGTTTGCACAAAAAACATAATTTACCACTTTCAATAATAATAATTCAAATTGAAACAATCATTTTCACATAGCAATAATGGGCATTTTTACATGAAAATGTAAAGCAGTCTTTTAAATTTTAGGATGGGGGACCCGTGCAACATGATTATCATATTTTATCTAAAAAGCATCTTCCGCATCTTAAAGACCCAGTGTAACATTAATTGTTGTATATTAAATGTTAGCATGAAGTATTATGAACTAACAGTGAATTTATAATTTTCATTAACTAAGATTAATAAATTGTATTGTTCATTGCTATATACATAATGCACTAACACAACTATTCTTAGAATTAAAAGTGCATGTGATTTCTGAGAATCATTTATTGAACACTGTTGATATTTAAAATCAACCCAAACAAACGCCTCATTGGGTCGCCCCCAAAATGCACAAACACACAATGCATTGGGATGTCTCTTTATCATAGCTGAGGTGAAGCAAAATGTTTTGTGAAAAATAAGGCGAAGATGACACAAGAGTAGGTCTATACAAGCGTGGAGTTCATTGTTAGTCGCCAGCACCAGACAAACAATGACACTCAAAACTGTCCTGTTACTATAGCTAGCATTATATCAACATCTTCTGTGGTTCTGGGAAACATAGCAAAAACATTGTTACTCACATATGCAGCAGATAGAACACAACAGCATCTGTTTTCAGGCCTTCCCACTTAGGTCTCTCCAGTGCTGGAAAGATCTTCTAATTTTAAAGTGGGTCCTAAACCTCTTGCCTGATCATAACCCTTCTTTCCCAGTGATATTCCTCTGACCTTTTTCTTTTTTGTAATGTCTCTCAGCCATCTCTCCTTCTACAGTCTTTCTTGAAGTCTCCCTCTTGCTCTGAAGGACCCATTCCTCCACTCCTGAACGCGATTTCAACTGAGGGGGACCCATCAGATCTGATCTGTGCCACCTCAGTTTCAATTTGACCCCCTCCTTTCTTTTTTAGAAAACAAAAAGGTTCTATCTACAAAGGAGTATGGAATGCAAAAACTTTAAAGCTCAATATCTCAAAACTGCTCAGAATGCAGATAGAACCTTATAATTCCAAGGTGACGATTAACTAAGACTAATAAGTGCTGCTTGCAGAAATGTTTATTGTTAGTTCCTGTGAACAAATCTTAACTAATGCTAACAAATGTGAAATTACTGTAAAGTGTTTCTCAATTTGCTAAAAATATATATTTTTTATGTTTGTAAATGTTATTTTAATTATAATTGAGATACTATTATAGTTTTTATTAATCTTAATACTAAAATATATATTTTACATTTCTGTTTTTGTGTCATATAAGGTGCGTTTACACCACCTCGTAATTCCTGTAATTACGAGATTCTAGCTTGTAAAAAGCATTCACGTCCTCTTAGAGCTCGTAATTACAGCCTGTACCACCTGACCGCTGTAGATTCATTTAGGTGTTGATAGTGGTGCCATAGAAACACATAATTCCCAGTCCAAGGACATGAATAGCTCCGAATATAACTTCACATGTTGTCATCTCAAGATTCCGGTAAATACGAGGTGGCGTGAATGCAGCAATATTCCCCATGTCTTGTCTGGACTTTTGTTGTGTTTCCTGTGCTAGTGCCATGTTTGTAGTTCATTGTAGTTTTTCATGTTGATTAGTCTCCCCAGGTGGTGTTTCTCATTACCTTGTTAACTTGTTACAGTAGCCCCTCACTGACTGCAGAACACGAGATCCAGGGGGCGGAGATGGGTAGGTTTAGGGATATATAAAGTGGGAGGAGTTGGATCCGAATCCAGGGGGTGGAGATGGGTAGGTTTAGATTCAGGGGGCAGAGACGGGTAGGTTTAGGGATATGTAAAGTGGGAGGAGTTGGATCAGGGTCCAGCCTCGCCCCCTGGATCTCGTGTTCTGCAGTGAGGACCATTTCATTTGTTAAGCTTGTTTCCCCCTGTGTATATATAGCCCTTGTGTTTCTCTTGTAATTGGTCAGTCGATATTTGGAGTTTCTTGTGTTTGGATGTTCCTGTGTTTGGTATTCCTTGTGTTTTCCCTGTTTTGAACTTGTTTCAGTTTCTTTATTAAACATACTCTACTGCACTTAGATCCTCACCTTTGCCTGCTCACTCCTAATGTGACAGATCAACTGACCAACTAATGGGTCAAGCAGGAGTACGTCTTCCCCTCCTCCACCAGGGCCAGTATTCCCTCGAGGACTATATTCACCAGTTTTAGGACCTTGCATACCACACTCACTTCCCGGAGCATAACTTGATTTCTTTCTTTTGCTCTGGAATTAATGAACCACTAAAAACACAACTCTTTAAGTTGTCCTCAAGGGTCACTTTTTGAGTTTTTGGACTATGGCCTCCAGTTGAGTCCCCCTTCACTGTGGGCGAAATGGAGGGGGACCTGTCGCCTAAATGTTTTTCTTTTTTGAGTCCGCTCCAGTGTCAGCTCCAGCCCCTGAGTCTGCACCAGAGTCCGCACCAGCCCCAGAGCTCAGCCCAGAAAATACAGTGCTGATCATCATGACTACGGCTGTTTTGTGTGAGGTCATGGAGGCTGTCCCAGAGTGGCCTGTTCTCTCAGACGCGGCCATGGAGGCCATCCCAGCGTTGCCTGTCTACTCTGACGCAATCACGGATGTTGTCCTTGAACTGGTTGCCTGCCCTGACTTGACCACGGAGGTCGCCCCTGAACTTCCTGGCAGCTGTGGTGGCCTTCTGCTCTGCCATGGAGATCTTTGTGGGGTTCCATGGGGTTCTTCAGTCCCATTTGCCCTACTGTGGTGGTCATCTGCTCTGCTGTGGTGGACTTCAGCATCTCAGCCCGGGCCACCTGCGCTGGTGAAATGGGAAACATTAAGGTTCCTTTAGGTTTGTTTATTTATTTGTATTTTACTTTATTTCAGATCATGTTTATTATATTTCAACAAAGGAATGTAATAAAAACTCAATCCCCTCCCCACACTTTCCAGTATCTTTAACGATCAGTTTAAGGTGTTTCCAAGAGGTTCTTCTTGTCATTTCTGCCTGCTGCTGCAATGTCTCTTCCTCAGATCATAAAACATTCACAGAATGCCTCAGTTTGCCATCTGCCCTGTGCATTATATGTTCACCACATATATATTTAGATATATATATATATTAATATTATCCTCACACAGCACCTGACAGATGTTTTCCCACATGGTCTCCTGTGTATTGTATATGATGACATTGTATGTCATTATACTCTGATGTCGCTGTTCATTGTTGTTGTTGTTAGACAACTTCCCTTCAGGGATCAATAAAGGAGGCCCTATATCTAACTATCTATTTATCTAATTAATACCACTGTATATTGTTTAGCTGACTATGTTATCCAAAGACAATTATATAGTGATAAACCCATGGAGCAGCCAAAGGTTATCACTATATAATTAGTGTCTTTAACTTCATTGTTGAAAAAGGTTAAATAAGTTTAAAAGTAATTTGATTTAATGATTACATTTATTATTTTTGTAGCTATATAGTCAGATTCAATCATATTAAATTTATATATTATATATATATATATATTATATATATGTGTGTGTGTGTGTGTGTGTATATATATATATATATATATATATATATATATATATATATATATATATATATATATATATATATATATATATATATATATATATATATAATTCACAAATAGCATCTGAATATGAAAGCAAAATAGGCCTAAGACATGCAAGTTTGTTCGTTTGCCTTCAATCTGTTGAGATCTCGAAGCAGCCAACAGATGGCAGCAGAGTATAACTGCTATGAGATGGCTGTGTAGCCCTAGCTTACGTCTTACTTTTACATTCGTGTCGAGTTTAACATATTATTATGGCTGTATTACATTCGCAAACTATAGACAGGTTAAATCTGTGACAAGCTATCCGTGATTTATTGGCTGATGACATGTGAGGAACTAGGTCCTCACATATCAACCAATAAATCACAGTCACGTGTGTAGAAGATAGAAGTTCCTGTTGCATTAATATTTTTATAACTCGGATCAAAATGCGCAAAAGGAAACTTTTTTAACATAATTACACTGTACAAATGTTAATACTTTTGTTAAATTAATTTTAAAATAAAAATTCCACAGTAAAAAAAAAAATATAGATAGGCTACAATATTAGCCAAGCTTACCTACAAATTTATAGAGAAAGATCAATGGCCATTCAAAAATGATGGTTTTCATAGGAAATAAATCATTGTTTTATACTTAATATATACTCAACTATATACTCAACTATATAGAGACGGGATTTCCTAGAAGTCTCTGCACCAACCATGGCAGTAGAATAGGAGAAGTTGAACTCAATGAACTCGTCATCATTAGACCTATTTGAGCTTCCATACAAACAGATTTTACGAACATTTCTTAATAGCTGTTCGTAAATGTTTTCTATTTTTTTTTAGCCTACTGGATAAATAATAATAATAATAATAATAATAATAATAGGCTAATAATAATAATAAAGTTAGTGCTCTGATTTACCACAATGATATGACATATGGTGTGTGCTTTTGACATATGTATCTTATTTTTAGAGATGGGGTGGCAGTATTTTCCACAGATGTGTCGTGATGGTGTGTGAGTAAATAAACGATCAAATGTTTTGCTGACATCAGCACTGCGCCAAAACGGACAGTTCCATCCGCTCGCTGCTGCCGATCTGAGTTTCAGTGAAGGACTGGGCAGAACACGGGAAAAAAAGCACTCTTTGCGCCTTTAAAAGTCAAAAATAACGTATAAATCAGCTAATTTGTCGTATTTCTTCGGGGTGTGTCCATCAGAAACATCTGCAGTAAGGAAGGTTGAATGCAAAGAGCAGCACGGGTAAATTATTGATTGGGACGGTCCTGCTATAAAAGGAGACGCCGCCTGGGTTCTGCTCTTGTCTTCAAACGCCAAGATGAGCTACGGATCCGACATCTACACTGCTTCTTCCTACCGGAAGATCTTCGGGGACTCCACCCGCTTCTCAGCCTCTCCATCCCGGCTGGGCAGCTCCCGGAGCGGGTTTAAATCCCAGTCCGTGACCCGCACCAACACCCCAAGCTCCTACAAGCGCTCCACCCGATCTGCATTTCCATCTTTGTCTCTGGAAAGCTTCGACTTCACCCAGAGCACAGCAGTTAATAATGAGTTCAAAATCATCCGTACCAACGAGAAGGAGCAGATGCAAGGGCTCAATGACCGTTTCGCGATGTTCATTGATAAAGTTCGCAATTTGGAGCAGCACAACAAAGTGTTGGAAGCCGAACTCGTGACCCTGCGCCAGCGCCAGACAGAACCGTCCCGTTTGGCTGAACTCTACCAGCAGGAGATCCGGGAACTGCGGTCCCAACTCGAGGAACTCAACGCAGAGAAGAATCAGATAATGTTCGAGCGCGACAACATTGAGGATGAGTTTCAGAAACTCCAGGAGAAGTTCGAGGAGGAGATGAGAATGCGCGAGGAAGCTGAGCAAACGCTTAGAGCTTTCAAGAAGGACGTGGACAACGCCACCATGGTGCGCCTAGACCTGGAGAAAAAGGTCGAATCCCTTCTGGATGAGATCAACTTCACGAGAAAGTTGCACGAGGAAGAGGTGGCTGAACTCATGAGCATGATCCAGGCTGCCCAGGTGTCCGTTGAGATGGAAGTGGCTAAACCCGACCTTACCTCAGCTCTCAAGGAGATTCGCGGTCAGTACGAGATGATTGCGAGTAAGAACTTGCAGTCTGCTGAAGAGTGGTACAAGTCCAAGTTCGCCGATCTCAGCGATCAGGCCAACAAGAGCCAGGAGGTCATTCGCGCCAGTAGGGAAGAGCTCAACGAATTCAGGAGGCAGCTGCAGTCCAAGACCATTGAAATCGAGAGTTTAAAGGGAACCAACGAATCACTGGAAAGGCAGCTTCATGAGATGGAGGAAAGGAACAACGCTGAGATCATGGGTTACCAGGTTGGTTTCCTCAATTTTGATTAGACGGTAAAGAGTTTTACTTTTTTAAATTATTAAAATAGTACCGAGGATATTGGCGTTTTCTTAAAACAACAAAAACAAATAAGCAAACCAAACTAAAAATAAAATATCAGCGTTTGAAACGTGTGCTTCTGTTAACCAAACAGCAGACAAAAGATCCCTGTGAAATGGGCGTGACCAGCAACTGAATGTTAATGTTACTGCTCTGTCCATGGTGCTAAAATGACTTCAGTTACTTACCAGACAAAGCTAAATAAACAGCCTCCATTAAATATTTTATTTATAAGGTTCTCCAAACCTTTTAATATAACAGTTATCATAAAATAATGATAACAAAGTGCCATTAAATAATGAATGTAACTGCTTAAGAACATGACAAAAATATAAAAGCTTTTTCACAAGCATCAAATTTACATGTAGGTAAAAGTAGCCTGTAAAATCTTTCTTTCTTTCTTTCTTTCTTTCTTTCTTTCTTTCTTTCTTTCTTTCTTTCTTTCTTTCTTTCGCATTGAAGGTTCCACAAAGATCCTTTGAAATTCATGGAAACTTTCCATTGCACAAAACATTCAAAAGAACAAAGGATTCTTTAGATTATTAAAATTCTCTGGTTTTTTTTTTAAGAGTTGTTCACTGAAAGGTTCTTTGGGGAACTCAAAATTTGTTCTTCAGTGGCATCACTGCGAAACCTCCTTTTTTAATGTGTAAATATTTCTATCATCAAATCAAAATCAAATGAAGTTTAAGTGCAGAATTTTTTTGTAACAATGTCATGTAACATCACCTAGGATACAATTGGGCAGCTGGAGAATGAGCTGAGGACCACTAAGAACGAGATGGCCCGTCACCTTAGGGAGTATCAAGACTTGCTGAATGTCAAGATGGCGCTTGACATAGAAATTGCTGCTTACAGGTATAAACAACGTTTGCTATTGACATGTGTAATGCTAGTGAAATGTCCATTCCGGAATATCTATATCAGCATTCCTAAAATGAAAATTGTCAGAATTACCCTTATGGAATCTGTGATGTGATTTTCATACAGAAATGTATTGCACTGTCTGTCATCCCACCTTTTCCACCACACCCTGCCTCACCACCTTCTCTTTGTTCACCTTCTCCTTTATTGTCCATCTCAGGAAATTGTTGGAAGGGGAGGAGACACGTATTAGCACTGGGATCAACTACCCCACCCCTAGCTCGATGTCCAGCTACAGCTACCAGTCCCGTATGTACAGCAGCTCTAGCGTGAGTGGAAAGAAAGAAAGCAAGGATGATGATGACAAACATCAGCAGAGCAGCAAATCCGTCAAAGGCTCCTCCCAGTCTGAAGAGTCCAAGAAGGGTGACAAGATCGACTCTGGAGACGTGAATCCCACCAACCAGAAAAACTAAATGTTTCACCCCTCTTACTTTCATCCTCTCCTCCCTCTGCCTTCTCCATTACTCTATTTCCTTTTCCCAATTAAATTCCCTTCCACAAAGGGGGTCTCAGAGAGGAATTTAATGTATTTCAACTTATTCTCCACTAATTAACCTCCCACTCAGTCACAGGGCAGCAGTCCTTCTGTAGCAAACCACTAACTACTCAAGACACCCGAGGTGTCACATTGATCGATGCATATATTTCCAGAGTCATGTCGCCCATTAACTGCACTATAATAAGCTTCTCTCAGCACATTCGTTAAGGTAATGTTTAAGTGTTTAGCTTTGGTGAAGGTGGTTTTTCCAAAAGCCAGCACAAAACTTGACTTGCAATAATGTTTTCTGTCTTATAAAGTAAGCTGAATGCAATGACAAAGCAATTATTGTTGCCAGCCTTTGTAACGTCTGCATCTGTTTCTTGACTCCAGTTAACCTTTATGGCATGCTCAAACATTCCTGAAAAAAAAACAACTCAGAACTAGATATACATAGTTTCAAAAAAACTAAACTCAGCCAAATTCCTCTCCAAGACTGCTCTTGATTCCTTTTTAAGCATCTTCTTCCAACACCCACCCACTTGCCCTTTAAAAATGACAAGGATTTGAGCCTAATAGCAAGTACTCACTGCATGAGGTGTGTGTGCAGTTTGCATGGTGACTGTATGTAGGTCCAATAGCAGTTTACCAATACTTTCATAGCAGCGTGCCTGCCATCCCTCTCAGTACTTAAAGGCTGCATTAATTCACCAGCCAATGCAAGACTGGGAATGAGAATGTTACACAATACTGCTGAAGCCTTTCACATGCTGCTAAATGCCTGTGATCAATACAAATTTTGACAAATACTGTATCAAGCCAGGGCACTTAAATGTATGTAAACAGCATCTCATCCATATCAACTGTCAGAACAAAAGGGAAAGGTTAGAATGATTGGGAAAATAGGGAGATGTGTATTTTAAAAAGAAAGTGTGAGTTTGAATGAGAAACAAGAAATGGAGTTTTTGAGACAGTTTTAAGTTCAGTGTACCCTGCCGTTTCTGAGTTTGTGTAGAATTGGTTGTGTTTGGGCAGATAAAACTGTTAAGAAAACTAGAAGTTACATAAGAATATACATAAACATCTCAACATTCTCCTTGTATACTTATGGATACCCGAAGCACATTGACAGTGTGGAAACACAGTCACTAACACAACTTATCACAATGTGTCTCAAACACCTAAACTTCATACTTGAATCCAGTTGTATACACTCAGTGTACTCTCATGCAAAGAAGCCACTGTCATAGTGAACCTCTATAAACCATGGGTCAACAATGAATCCCTTTGGTAAACATAATATATTAGATGTAAATGCTAGTGAAATATCCTCATAAACGTCTGCTACACTGCCAGATTTTTATACCACTTGCCTCTTGCCTCTATGTCATGGCTTTATTAAGCCTGACTTGCTGCACTCTTTCAAAGTATAGTTTGAACGGATTGATATAGTTGGACTTAGCTTACTTTAAGAACTGTATTATAGGAAGCAAGTAAATGGATTTCTTTCTCTGTCGGAATTAATTTTTCCGATAAACACTGTGACATTGGCATGCTTAGCTGCGAGGGAATGTCAGGCAAATCTGGAAATTTGTCTTTCTATTCTTACAGATGCTCCTTAACTAGACTGATAACGCAAAAATCTGCATCCAATCTGAACGTGAATTGCTCCATTACTTTTGGGAGGGTCAAAGGTGATAGCAGAAAGCGTAGCGACAATGCAGTTTGAAGAAGGAGAATTTCAAACTTGCACTGCCAAACTTTTGTAATGCATGTGCAATCAACATTCCTCCATAAAGGCAACCCACTTTTACACCAATACATAACAATCCATCTAAAATGCTACTGTTTATGTATGAATGCTCTAGGTTATAAAAATGCCTTAAGCCACCAGCAGCTTTCTGAATCTGGCAGAGTGTGCATTAATATTTTCTTTCTGCTAAGAATGTGACCTTGTTTGCTATTTAGTGTGTAGGGGCCACTGTGTACTGGATGACTGAAAACTTTAGGAGCTGAATGTAGTTGATGTCTCTATTTAATCATTATCTACTGCTGTATGGCACATGACCAATAAAGACTTGACATTATGAAGCCCATCTTAGTGTGTCGGTTGTTGTTAATTTAATGTGATTTCTGTTACATCCTCCTGCAAATACAGTTGTTTTATTTTGTATCAAGCATTGTAATTATTAATTACATTATTATTATTATAATTATTATGAAGCAGAGTTCAAGTTAATGAGATAATTAAGCAATTAATAAGGCTGTGACTGAAGTCAGTTGTAGTTCTTGTGTTTCTCTTTTCTTCAGTGATTCTGCTTGTTAACAGCAGGTGTTCATCACTTATGCACAATCATCACTTAATTAATTGTTTAATTATCTCATTAACTTTAACTCTGCTTCAGTGTTATTTTAGCACTATTTAGAGAGGGACCATATTATGTACTCTGAGCAGAGTTGATTTAACTTTGGAGATTTTGCTGTGTAGGAGAACTCTGGGAATTAAATGTCAATGTTGATCATATTTAAAGATTTAGCATTGTTAAAGGCAAACTAAGCAGTTTAATTTTTAAAGTTTAAGTTTATTTTATTTCAAGTAATGAAAATGTAATGGTTTTAGTTTTAGTTAACTATAATAACCCTGACATATACATGCCTACTGTATATGTAAAATTGCCAATCTACGTGAAAACAATTAAAAATCTCAAAATTGTTCATTACTAAACAAATGCAATTGAATTAAATATCTAAAAAATGTGCCTTTTTCCACAAATAATGTTGATTGGATGGAGCGTAAGAACACAAGAAACCCACCTTCACCTTTGTGCCTGTTGTGATCCAGCGACCCCATAATCCATCATGTTCTAGTTTACGTGAGTCTACACTTTAGGGATCAGGAGTGAAGGGGATAAGGACAAATCCATTGTAGGTTTTTTTCTCTCAGTAAAGAGCAATGGACATGTTGTATGAAATACATCAGAAATTAAACATTTATTGTACAAAGGACTCAAGCTACATCTCTATATGTGAACACATACACAGCAAACACAACCTTTACCTTTATCAATCCCACATATGGTGTGGTAACACACTCATGAATGCACCTCTGCACTGTTAGCTGATGTAGAGAGCTGTGTGGGCTCTAACATACGCTGCAGTTCTTCAAAGATTTATATCCCTGCAATGCTGCCAACAAGCTATGAATGTTCCATTGTGACAAATGCTCACTGACACCCACCTCGCACACCCCAGGCCTAAACAGACGCCTTATTTTACTCATTTTCCATTGCCATTCTCTGTATCATATGGTACATCTGTTTCCATACTAACATTATCAAAGACTGTGTAATTTGTACATCAATGACTAATTTCCTACTGTACAGTGTCAGCATTTCTCTGTAGTATGGACAGACATACACATACAATGTATAATTGTTTATCTTGTACACAGATCTTTCTCTTTCTCTGTATCTTTTTCCCTTTCTGTGACAGTGTAGAAATTGACTTATAGAGTTACTCGGATGTGTTATCCACACCTCAGTGCACAGACTCTAAATGACGTCTTCAGCTATCCTTTAGAGACCAGTCTGATATGAGCAGCCAGGCATTTCAAGAGAAATGAGAGTTTAGAGATGTACCCTAAAATCAGAATGATAGACATTGCGTAAATGCATGTGAATGTGTTAAAGGGTTAATTCACCCCAGAATGAAAACTGATTTTTTTTTAACCTGAATAACACACAAGAATAAATCTCTTCTGGAAGCTGAAACGTGCTGCGTAACACACGAGAATGAACCTCATTGGTTATGCAGCACGTTTCAGCTTCCGGAAGAGGTTTGTTGTTGTTGAATGCATTGACGTTCGGTTGAGGTTCTGCTTATGTTCGCTGATCAATGTTCACATGCAGGTAAAAGCCTAAATTACATCTGTTCATCATAAAAAGCAATTGATTCTCTTCAGAAAAATTTGACTAAACCTCTCGATTCATATGTCATAATATCGATTCATTCAGTCATCAAAAAAATCTTCATTTGTCTTGTGACACTGTCACACAAGACACGTGTTAACGCTTAATATATATATAACATGATGGTTTTATGTATAAAAAGTCTTAGCCATTTTATTCCTTTTAATTGTTTTAATGTGTGTATGTCTTTAAATGTATATGGATCATGTGATCAGTCACATGACAGGAATCAGGAAGTACACCAGTATAAAGGAGGCAGCATGGCAATCAAACAATCTCTCACTACAAATGCATTAGTGAATTTTACTTTGACTTACCTTTCCAGACTAAAGCATTTGGACTTTCACTTGGATTGTATATACACTTTGGGACACTTGCATTGGGACTTGCAGCACTCTAGGACTCTTATGGACTGTTTTATGGTATGGAACCAATGGACTATATGCTTTTAACAGCCTAAGTTTTTAACAACCTAAGTTTTATTGTGTTCCATGTGAAAGTTGTAAATATACTTTATTTATTCACTTTATTTCTGTTGTACGTCTCATCTTTTTAAACACTCCAAACCCTCACACAGTTTAATCTGACCCCATTTTTAATCCATATAAACTCAACCAATAGGACCGACCGTTACTGTCACATTTGATGTACTTTCGTTTAAAAAAATAACTTTCTTCTTAGCTGTTCTTTTTTTTTTTTTTTTTTTTTTCTCTAATCAGTTATGTACGTTAGGGTTTTATGTTACATCTAATGTTGTTAAATGAATGTTTGTTGCATTTTTAAAAAAAATTTCATGTGTGTTACCATGACAGTGTTTAGTGTTTGTGAATAACTCTGTGTGCAGCTTTTATATATTAGTATTGTCCTTCTGAGCTTTTGAAAAAGCTGCTTGTGATTAATTGATTCATCATGTGACTCTCATCACCACTGTGTTTGGTGTATTACAAAGGTACAAAACAGACATTAGTACTTCAATAGGTTGATAAATTGGCATTATATCAGTTAATGAAACACATTTCTTTACTGTAATTTAAGTTAAATCTGCAAAACCTAAAATGTTGCTACCATTTTTTTATGGTAATTTTTTTTTTTTTTTTTTTTTTTTTTTTTTTTCTTTAGTGTGTAAAATAAACAGTTATGAACTGTAGTTATTACAATATAAACCTTTAAATTAAACTTAGACCTGACCTTTGTGCTGTCCTGTGAAACCTAAAATGTTGCTACCATATTTTTTTACGGCGAAGTTCTGGCAACCACAGCTGCTGTTTTTTTTTTACTTTAATTTTAGTTTTTTTTTAGTTTTTTAAACAGTGTAGGTTTAGATCTGGTTTAATTAACTCAAACAAACAAACAAACAAAGAAACTGCATTTATCCTAGCTAAAATCCCACCCAGGAAAATTAATAAGACAGTATTATAAAAAAAAAAAAAAAAAAAAAAAAAACGCTACTGCAAACCAACAAAGCGAAGAACTAATTTTCACTACTGAGCATGCAATACAAAAATAATTAAAGCTGCAAGCAGCGATGAAAGGGCCCTCGCACCCGAGGCCACTGCCACCTGGTGGCCTTAGGAAAACAGTGAACAGTGGGTGACATGCATTTTAGCGAGTAAATACAGGTGAAATATGGCAAAGTCATTTTGACGTGCCACACTTCCTGCTGCCAACAGGTGGCGCTTTGACTATTACTGCATATTGCCATGTAGATGTCTTTAGGCCAGGACTATCAAAACATGTGAAATTTGGGGCAGATCGGACATCGTATGCCTGAGTTACAACAACTTCCTGTTTCGTTGCATTAATCGCATACATTAGAACTTAGCCAAGTGTTGCATGATTTTACATGTTTCTTACATGTTTGGTACTTCATGGCATGTTTAAATGTGTTTCTGGGAGTGAATTACAGTGTATGACATTTCCTGTTGCCAGCAGGTGGCACTATGACTAACTGAATATTGGCATATAGATGTCTTTAGGTCAGGACTCTTATCACACATGAAGTTTGGGGCAGATTGGACACTGTATGCCTGAGTTAGACCAACTTCCTGTTTCATGGCAAAACATCAGACTTTGTCAGTCCATCACGGACATGCTGTTCAACGAAAACTCAAGATCTTTGCAATTTAACATCGCTAAGACCTTAAGATTAGACTGACAACATATGATGTTGATCTGGTTTAATCTCTATGAGGAGTTAATCACAGTGTAAAATGTAATTTCCTGTTGCCCGCAGGTGGCGCTATGATTGTAACTGAATATTGACATGTAGATGTCTTCAGGCCAGGACTCTAATAAAACATGTGAAGTTTGGGGCAGATTGGACATTGTATGCACGAGTTACAACAGCTTCCTGTTTCATGGCGAAACATCAAATTTTGTCAGGCCGCCACGGACACGCCCTTCAGCGAAAACTCAAGATCTTCACAATTTAACGTCGCAAAGGCCTTTAGATTAGACTGACCAAATATGATGTCGATCTGATTAGAGCTCTAGGAGGAGTTCGTTAAAGTACAACATCTGGAAATGGCAAAAACTGCAAAAATTTTGCAGAGAAAACTAAATATCTCACTTCCTGTTGGGTTAACAGATTTTGCACCCATGTCCTTTTTTGTAGGTACTGGGCTGTTACATGTATACCGAATTTCATACCTGTACGTGAAACGTAGCGTGAAGGGCGCTTAATTGAAATTTTGTAGGTGGTGCTATCGAGCCATTTTTCCACACCTAATTCTGAACCCCATATCAGACGTAAATTTTCACCACTTCTGACGCGTGTGCAAAGTTTCATGAGGACCTCAAAAATGCGATTCAAAGAATTGACTGAGCAATTACAATAGGGTCCTCACACCATTGGTGCTCAGGCCCTAAAAATGTTTGTTTCACAGAAAATAAAATGCAGGTTTGGAATGACATGGAGTTTCAGTTCCCATTGACTTCCATTGTGTGGACAAAAATACAGCTGAAGTCAATGGGAAATGAAGTAGTTTAGTTATCAACATTATTCAAAATATCTTGTGTTCTGCAGAAGAAATATGAGGGTGAATAAATTTCATTTTTGGGTGAACTACCCCTTTTAACACAATCAAACATGCATATGCACACAGAAGCTACGCTGAATTATTCATGTTTTTCTCCTGGTGTGTTTGAGCTGGTCGAAGGACAATGACTGGATGAGGCAACAGAGGGAAAATCTCACCTCAAAGTGTCCTCACCCTGACCTTCTCCTCTCAGACAGCGGTCGTTTTGCACATGGATAGAAGAGGCGTGGGGGGATGATGACAGTGATTTTCTGAAAACAAAAGATATTTTATTATTACTTTACATCATGCACAAAATGGCAACCTTTTTATAAGGGTTGTAATACTGCTAATTCAGCTGATGTCATTTAATATAAACTATCAATATAAGACACAATCTAAAACATCAGTCATTAACAAATGCTGACTTTATCAGTTCTTCAGTCATGCCCCAGGCACAATGAGCCAATCAATTTTAAACTGAAAGTCATTAAGAGCACAGGGCTGTTGAGTTACCTGTCAGCAAAGTGTTAACCGGCCTGCTGCAGCAACTGTTGCCGTGGATACTGTTGCCAAGCCCCAACCCGCTGTGCCCTTGCAGCACTGAGAGATGCTTGTGGGAAGCTGCACGCACACTTCACCCTCCAGACGGTGAGTAATCAAGAGAAAATGGATTTATAAAAAGACAGATGAAAGAACAGCCTGAAGTTCTGCAGAAAAAAAAAAAGAATTTGAAAGTCCTCAATAAGTACATCATAGTCTCAAGTATTGTGCTTCTTTCTATGTGTTCCACAACGTCACCCCATAAAAACTGTTTCAAATGTGCTTGGAAATGTTTTTCCAGATGTTAAAAATAGGACGAGAAAAATCGACTTATTTCTCAAGCCACTTGAATCTAATCTGTATAGACCAACAGAGTTGCTATCGCTATTTCTGTACATTAAAGGGTTAGTTCACCCAAAAAATGAAAATTCTGTCATTTATTACTTGCCCTCATGCCGTTCCACACCCGTAAGACCTTCGTTAATCTTCGGAACACAAATTAAGATATTTTAGTTGAAATCCGATGGCTCAGTGAGGCCTGCATAGGGAGCAATGACATTTCCTCTCTCAAGATCCATAAAGCTACTAAAAACATATCTAAATCAGTTCATGTGAGTACAGTGGTTCAATATTAATATGATAAAGCGGCGAGAATATTTTTGGTGCGCCAAAAAAAAAAATAAATAAAACGACTTATATAGTGATGGCTGATTTCAAAACACTGATTTAGGAAGCTTTGGAGCATAATGAATCAGCGTGTCGAATCAGCTGTTAGGAGTGCCGGAGTCACGTGATTTCAGCAGTTTGGCGGTTTGACGCGTTACCCGAATCATGATTCGATACGCTGATTCATTATGCTCCAAAGCTTCCTGAATCAGTGTTTTAAAATCAGCCATCACTATATAAGTCATTATTTTGTTTTTTTTGTTTTTTTGGCGCACCAAAAATATTCTTGTCGCTTTATAATATTAATATTGAACCACTGTACTCACATGAACTGATTTAAATATGTTTTTAGTACATTTATGGATCTTGAGAGAGGAAATGTCATTGCTGGCTATGGAGGCCTCACTAAGCCATCAGATTTCAACAAAAATATCTTAATTTGTGTTCAGAAGATTAACAAAGGACTTACGAGTGTGGAATGGCATGAGGGTGAGTAATTAATGACAGAATTTTCATTTTTGGGTGAACTAACCCTTTAAGAAAGAAATCATTTACCTGTTGAGAGTGTGCTGACAGTCTGTGTAATTGAATGGCTGACCTCCAGAAAATCAGTAATGAGGTGACTTTGACAGTTAAAGATTTGAAAAACAAAAAGGCAGGAATATAGATCCCTAAACTCTAACTCAAAGAACCATTTCAGCACATAAAGTGTTCTTCAGGATGATACGGTTCTAAATAGAACTGTTACTACATATAAAGAACCTTTAAAAACCATATTTTTTTGGAGTATAGATTAGATGGTACTTCCATGCAGATGGTAAATAATACAGCCCCCATGATGCAGCTGAATTGAGTTCCCATCCACATTAGTAACCTACAGGGCTTTCCTGAGGGAAATCACCAGATACTGTGTAATGATGAGACTGTATAGAGTCAACCATGAGTCATCAGCTTATGGGTATCCTGGGGAGAGAGCGAATGAGAGAGTTCTTGAACAGATATATCTGATGTATGCAAAAACACAGAGGAAATTAAAAAGCAAAGCTATAGTTCATTGATACTGGGAGTGACAAAAGAAATGTGTTGGCAATGTGATCCTATCTGTTGTGTGTTTCTCAAGAATGCACATGAGGATGCTCTCTTTTTCTGTAATGTCTGTATGTGTGTGTGAGTGTGAGAGAGAAAGCTAAAAATAGCACAAACAGACACAACAGAGCGAGACAGACATTGTGATTAAGCTCTGTATACAGAGAGACACTGTCACAATTCTACTTGATGCCTCACAATCTACTGTACACTACCCTTAAACAAACACATATATCCAAATACAAAAGAATGCTCACAATAGATGTTACCCTTTATTATGTGAGTGTTAATGTTCTATGGGATTTTATTCATTACTCAATCATGTTTCATCATACAGTAGGTATTATAAAAGTAGGTCATTTTATAATGCAACATTCAAATATATATTATGATTAGGGTTATCAATTAGTTATGTCATTTGCATTAATTATGAAAACTAAAAGGAAAAAAAAAATCCTAACCAATGGTTATTACAAACCCGATTCCAAAAAAGTTGGGACACCGTACAAATTGTGAATAAAAACAGAATGCAATGATGTGGAAGTTTCAAATTTTAATATTTTATTCAGAATACAACATAGATGACATATCAAATGTTTAAACTGAGAAAACTTATTATTTTAAGGGAAAAATAAGTTGATTTTAAATTTCATGGCATCAGCACATCTCAAAAAAGTTGGGACAAGGCCATGCTTACCACTGTGTGGCATCCCCTCTTCTTTTTATAACAGTCTGCAAACATCTGGGGACTGAGGAGACAAGTTGCTCAAGTTTAGGAATAGGAATTGTCCCATTCTTGTCTAATACAGGCTTTTAGTTGCTCAACTGTCTTAAGTCTTCTTTGTCGCATCTTCCTCTTTATGATGCACCAAATATTTTCTATGGGTGAAAGATCGGGACTGCAGGCTGGCCATTTCAGTACCCGAATCCTTCTTCTACGCAGCCATGATGTTGTAATTGATGCAGTATGTGGTCTGGCATTGTCATGTTGGAAAATGCAAGGTCTTCCCTGAAAGAGACGACATCTGGATGGGAGCATATGTTGATCTAGAACTTGGATATACCTTTCAGCATTGATGGTGCCTTTTCTAGATGTGTAAGCTGCCCATGCCACACGCACTCATGTAACCCCATACCATCAGAGATGCAGGCTTCTGAACTGAGCGCTGAAAACAACTTGGGTTGTCCTTGTCCTCTTTAGTCTGGATGACATGGCATCCCAGTTTTCCAAAAAGAACTTCAAATTTTGATTTGTCTGACCACAGAACAGTTTTCCACTTTGCCACAGTCCATTTTAAATGAGCCAGTCCATTGGCCCATAGAAAATGCCTGCGCTTCTGGATCATGTTTAGATATGGCGTCTTTTTTGACCTATAGAGTTTTAGCTGGCAACGGCGAATGGCACGGTGGATTGTGTTCACCGACAATGTTTTCTGGAAGTATTCCTGAGCCCATGTTGTGATTTCCATTATAGTAACATTCCTGTATGTGATGCAGTGCCGTCTAAGGGCTGAAGATCACGGGCATCCAGTATGGATGATAACAACGTATCAACCGTCCCACCACTAATAAAGATCCGCTTTTGGAATCCACTTGGCCTAAATCGTCTTTACAAAATACTTTGCCTGGCTCGGATCCAGCGGAAGTCTCTCAGCTCCTCTCTACCATTGAGTATCAAAAGGATCTGCTGAATGGTTTTCAACAACAGTTATTGATGCTGCAAGCCACCAACGAGCATTTGACACAGTACATTCAGTCTCTCCCTGCCCCATGTCCTGATCCGGTAAGATTCGCTTTACCTGTTAAGTTTGATGGCTCTCCTGACAACTGCACTGGTTTCCTACAACAGTGTTCTATCTATTTTTTTAAACCAACCTGAAACTTTTTGCCAAGACCATACAAAGTGTACTTTTATCATAACTTTGCTATACTGGGAAGGCATTAGAGTGGGCTACAGCTGTTTGGGATCACGACACACATATCCAGCAGTCATGCAGTTACTTCACTCAATTGTTTCATGATGTCTTTCGATATCCTGCTGGAGGCAACTCAATTAACTCAGTTACGTCAAGGCAACAGATCTGCTTCTGACTATGCTTTCCAGTTTTGCACTCTTGCAGCACAAAGTGGGTTTAATGACGTTGCGTTGAAGCACATTTTTCGTTCAAGTCTCTCTGCTAAGTTACAAGCAGAATTACTATGCAAAGATGACTCACTTGACTTCTCCCAGTTTGTTACCCTTGCTATCAAAATTGACAATCTCTTACGAACACAACCAAGACCCAAGTCTAACTTCGCTTATCATGTACTTACTACTACTGCTCAAATACCATGTCAGTCTAGTCCTACTGAAGCCATGCAAATAGGACAAACTCACTTACTGCCTGATGAACGGAGAAGATTACTCAATCATCTCTGCTTCTACTGTGGTGAATCAGGTCATCGCTGTTCCAACTGTCCTGCTAAACCTGCTGCCAACGCCTCTCCAAGTTATCGAGTGAGTCACATGTTCAGTATTTTATAAATCAGTTTATGTTTGTCACTTCCCATCATTTTGTCAGTTGCTAATCAAGACCACCATTTCTCAGCGTTAATAGATTATGGAGCTGCTGCAAATGTGATTAATCAAGATTTAGTGAAGCAGTTGAACATTCCTACAACCAAATGTGAACCACCTATTGCTGTTTCTGCCATTGATGATGGTCCCATCGGTAAAGGTAATATCACTCATCAAACACTCCCCATAAAACTCAGAGTTGGCCTTTTTCACACTAAAAAAAATCACTCTCTATGTTATATCATCACCACAAAACCAAGTTATCCTAGGGTATCCTTGGTTGTCTACACGTGACCCACAGTTTTCATTGAGGGAAAATGAATTGGTCACCTCATTGTCACACTCACTGTCTGGAACTGCCCACCGAACTTACAGTTTGCACTATCCATCTAGCCAAGAATTCCTTTTCATTACCAAATAACGACCCCAATGAGTATACTGACTTAGCTGAGGTATTTAGTAAAGACAAGGCCACCAAGTTGCCACCTCATCGCCCCTGGGACTGTGCCATCGACTTCCTTCCTAACACCTCTCCACCTAAGAGCCGTGTTTACCCACTGTCCATTCCTGAAACCAAGGCCATGGAAGAATACATTTAAGGAGCCTTATCTTATGGATTTATTAGACCATCTACCTCTCCTGCAGCATCTGGGTTATTTTTTGTTGACAAGAAAGATGGCGGTTTAAGACCTTGTATTGACTATCGAGCACTCAACGCAATCACTGTTAAGAATCGCCATCCCTTGCCTCTTATTCCTTTTTCTCTGGAGCAATTACAAGAGGCCCGCTATCTCACTAAATTGGACCTCAAATCTGCCTACAATCTCATCAGAATCCGTGAGAGTGATGAATGGAAGACGGCTTTTCTCACCAGCAGGAGGCACTACGGGTATTTGGTTATGCCATATGGGTTGGCCAATGCACCTTCAGTTTTCCAGTCCTTCGTTAATGAAGTTTTCAAAGACCTCTTGAACCAGTATGTGATTGTCTACATCGACGGATATCCTGATCTACTCATGCTCCATAGAAGAACATATCTCTCATGTAAGAACTGTCTTGTCACGCCTGCTCCAGAACGATCTTTTTGTCAAGGCCGAAAAGTTTGAGTTTCATGTTACATCAACCAAATTCCTGGATTACAATATTAGCCATTCAGGAGTTGAGATGGATGACACCGAAGTAAAAGCTGTCACGGACTGGCCTATACCCAGCACTGTCAAGGAGTTACAATGATTTCTAGGCTTTGCTAACTTCTACCGTAGATTCATCCATGACTTCAGTACAATAGCTGAACCTGTCACCTCACTTCTCTTAAAGGAAAACCCAAGAGGTTAGTATGGACTGAGGTAGCTACATCAGCATTCAACAGGCTCAAGTCCAGTTTCACCCCAGTTCCAATCCTTAGGCATCCAGATCCAAAACTTCCCTTCATCGGAGAGGTTGATGCCTCCAACTGTGGAATTGGTGCTGTCCTCTCTCAGCGTCATGGAACACCAGGCAAGTTACACCCTTGTGCATTCTTCTCATGAAAGTTAACTCCAGCAGAAAGCAATTACGATATTGGTAACAAGGAATTATCTATCAAGGCCGCTCTTGAAGAATGGAGACACTGGCTAGAAGGTGCCCTTCATCCCTTTCAAGTCATTACAGACCACAAAAACCTAGAGTATATCAAGGATGCCAAGCGTTTGAATCCTTGCCAGGCAAGATGGGCACTATCACTTTTTTTTCACTCGTTTCAATTTCGCAGTCACATACCATCCAGGGAGCAAAAATAGTAAGGCAGATGCATTGTCACGTATCCATGACTCTGGTGATTCACAGATGAGACCAGAAACTATCTTACTACCCTCCATCATCATCGCACCCATCCAGTGGTATATTATGGAAGAAATTCAACATGTCCAACACAAAGAGCCATCCCCTTCAGAGTACCCAGCTGGAAAAATCTATGTTTCATCCAGTCTTCGCAACAGAATAATTCAGTGGGTCCACACACCCCCTGCTTCTGGACATCCTGGAGTTAATTTTCCGCTTTTGTCAGAAATTCATTTTGGTGGCATACATTATCTGCATATATCAGTAATTATGTAACTGCTTGTCAGATCTGTGCTCAGTCATGAACACCTTGACAATTGCCTGCAGAACCACCACCAATTCCCCAACGATCCTGGTCACACCTGTCCATTGATTTTGTCACTGATCTGCCTAACTCTCAAGGATTCACCACCATCATGGTCTCCATCGACTGCTTCTCTAAGTCTTGTCGTCTCATTCCATTGAAAGGTATACCTACTGCCATGGAAACTGCCCAAGTTTTGTTCAATCAGGTATTTAGGATTTATGGACTACCCGATGATATTTTTACTGATCGAGTGCCACAGTTCACATCACGTTTGGAGAGCCTTTTGAAAACATTTAAACATCAATGTCAGTCTCACATCTGGCTATCTTCCTCAAGCTAATGGAAAAATGGAGCACCTTAATCAGGAAATTGGTAGATACTTGAGATCACACTGTAGCCAGGAACATATTCCTCCCATGGGCAGAGTATGCCCAAAACTCCCTCACACACTCTTCAACTGGTCTTACCCCCTTCCAATGTGTCCTAGGCTATCAGCCTCCTTTATTCCCCTGGTCTGGGGAGCCATCTGAAGTACCTGCTGTATAGCGTTATTTTACTGTCAAATGTCGAGAGCACATTATTGTGACGCGAGAGCATATCAATGTAATGCGCGAGCGCAAATCTGTCCGCTCGCGCGCGGATTTCCTTTGCTCTTGCGCAAATCTGTCCGCTCGCGCGCGGATTTCCTCTGCTCTCGCGCAAATCTGTCCGCTCGCGCGCGGATTTCCTATGCTCTCGCGCAAAACTGGACGCGCGCTCTTAAATATACAGTGCTCTCTTATGAACTGCCTCTCCTCTCGCTCAGATGCGTGTGCACACTCAAACTGTTTCCTGCGTGCTCAAACTGCACATGTGCGCTCACGAATCTCTCCGTGCTCTTGCAGAAATTGATTTGCTTTTGGATTAAACGCTGTCAAAAGTTATCAACCAATCAGAAGAGACGACTGATCTATGAAAATGATACGTGGAATCTTATTGGCTGAGAGTGAACTGCCCCTGGAATTCTTTCTACAAAAAATGGATATTTCATTTCTTTACAATTTAATAATATTTAATAATATTAATCAAAATGCAGGACATATCTTAGAAATGGCTTGGAATGGGGCGCTTGGATGTTTTCTATATTAATAAGCTTGTTTGTCTAACTGCATCACATTACAGGTCAAACCCCACTGAACGATTTATCCAAAACCATCATATTAGCCAATATCATGGACCAAAACATTAAATTAAACATTAATTAAAAACAAAAGATTAAACAACTAATAATGTTATAAATCAGTCTATTTAGAAATGTGTAAAATGTTATAAAGCCTATTTAAAAATATGTATTAATTTAAATTACAATATCGTTTGAAATGAATGAAGATATGATTCGTACAGTGTTTTTAAATTAATTTCTTGAATTAATGATTCTGATCATCAAATACATTTTAACAGTCACTGGTCACGACCTACTGGCAGAACAGTGTAATAACATTAGTTTCAAAGGTAATTTATTGCTAAAATCAGTGTATATTCGGACTATAAATTGTTATTGCAATAGGCTACTTGCATTATTATTTAATGTTTGCAACACAGAAGTAGCAATAGTGTGTTGTTGAAAACGCTTTGTGAAGCTGTTTAAAACATATAGTTTATGACCACTGTTTTCAGCGGCAATGCAAAACCAGGTTTAAATATTCCAGTATGTTCGTAATTTCAAAGGTTTAATAGACATAACCGAATCGTTGTCATTTAGGAATAAGATCGTGTTATTTTGATTAATCATGCATACATAAGAGCTTAAGTATTTTTGTATGTCATGTTTTATACCCGACCTCAAAAGAAATTGACTATGGTGGTATATGTGATCTCCACATTTTAAGTATTAAGGGAATGATGATCTGACCTGATCTTGTTCGGTCTTAAATCAGAAGATATTTGTTGGTAATACTTTACAATAAGGTTTCATTAACATTATTTAACTGCATTAGTTAACATTAACTAATAATGAACTGCACTTCTACAGCATTTATTAATATTTGTTAATGTTAATTTCAACATTTACTAATACATTATTAAAATCAAAAGTTGTATTTGTTAACATTAGTAAATGGTACATTAGTACATGGTCTGGTGGTTCCTGCTCTTCAGAAACCAAATCTTGATTCTTCTGTACTTGAAAATTACAGCATATTTCTAATCTACCTTTTATCTCAAATGTTTTTGAAAAAATAGTTTCACGTCAACTTCACTCTTATTTAAATCTAAATTCTTACAAGATGTTTCAGTCTAGTTTCTGAGCCCTTCACAGTACAGAGTCTGCTTTATTGAAGGTCTTTTTATTGAATTTGTTAACATTAGTAAATGCACTGTGAAGTAAACAACCAACAAACAGCTGTATTTTTAACCTTAACAAAGATTAATAATTACAGTAATGTATTGCACATTGTTAGTTTATGTTAGATAATACATTTAACTAATGTTAACAAATAAAAACCTTATTGTAAAATGTTACCTATTTTTTATATAAATTTCAACACAAAACGTATGACCACAATAACTTTAAGAAACATTTTTTGTTTGTTTGTTTAGATAAATTGGGGTTTGACCTGTAATGTGATGCAGTTAGACTAGGTTACATTTGATAAATATTATGAAATATCCATTTTTGTAGAAAGAATTCCAGGCGCAGTTCACTCTCAGCCAATAAGATTCCACGTATCATTTACATGGATCAGTCGTCTCTTCTGATTGGTTGATAACTTTTGACAGCGTTTAATCCAAAAGCAAATTAATTTCTGCAAGAGCACGGAGAGATTCGTGAGCGCACATGTGCAGTTTCAGCGCGCAGGACACGTTTGAGCATGCAGGAAACAGTTTGAGCGTGCACACGCAATATCTGAGCTAGAGGAGAGGCAGTTCATGAGAGAGCCCTGTATATTTGAGAGCGCGCGTCCAGTTTTGCGCGAGAGCATAGGAAATCCGCGCGCGAGCGGACAGATTTGCGCGAGAACAAAGGAAATCCGCGCGCGAGGGAACAGATTTGCGCTCGCGCATTACATTGATATGCTCTCGTGTCACAATAATGTGCTCTCGACATTTGACAGTAAAATAACGCCATACTGCTGTGGATGATTGGATTACAAGAAGTGAACAGGTCTGGGACAATCCATCATTCATGTCCATCGCCAGTGGGCTATTCGATCTCAAAGGATTCAAGCTGATCGACGCAGATGTCCTCATCCTGAGTATCAGCCAGGTCAAAAGGTGTGGTTTTCCACTCATGAACTACGCCATGTGTTTGCACTGCCACATTGCGAAGTATTGCCAGTTCACTGCCTTACTAAATGTTCTTCCATGCCTCTGTTATTGATTATTGTTATGATCATTGCTTTTGCTCTTTTGACTCACATTTTTGAATTACTGTTTTTGGATTTGTCTGTCATTGGATTGTTTTGCCTGTGTTTCGACCAAAGCCTGTGACCTGACTTGTTGTGACTATTGTTTGGATTTTCTGCTCAGATCCTTTAATAAAGACCCGCTTATGGAATCCACTTGGCCTAAATCCTCCTTACACATTCCCTGCGGAAAACAATATTTTCATCCAAAAGAAATTGTACTTTACATTCAACTGCAATTTTAGAGAGATTTACAACAAGTTTTCTCCTCTCTCTCCACAACAAGTTTTCTCTTCTATCTCCAAGTTGAAACAAGCCTTTTAGATAATGGCTTTCAAAAGGTATGTTTCTATTCAGAGGAGGCTCATTATTTTGGCTGCAGTGGCAACAGACAACAACCCTTCCCTTTGAGACATTTCCTCAAATGCACTCTGGTTGATGGGTGTTTCCTTTAGTGTGAACATTCTACAGAAAATTTGCTCACAACAGATGGCCTCCATTTACTCAGGCTGCATATATTTTAAGCTATATAAGAGGGTTTGCACATTTACTTCTGCTAATAAGATCTTACAAGTAGGTGACAAAACATGACTTGGTTGGCACAACTGATCCAGAGAAAACAACAGTAACATCAGAAATGTAGATTAAATATAGTGCAGTAAAAACAGTGACACTAATTCAAACTGACATGTCACACTGCAAAAGTCATTTTGTGTTGTCCTCAAAGACTGTGTCCAAAGCCGAAGGCACTCACTCACTGCCCAGTCAGAAAATGAGTTAACAGACTATAGTCTAAAAAAGCAGTGCTAAAGGAAACTGGTTTCAGACAGACTTCCAATGTAACTTAAACTAAAACTAGATTTTTTTTTTTTTTTTTTTTTGTAACTAATTGAAAAGTTTTTTTTGAAGCATTACAATTACTAACTGTAAACAATAAAAACTAAAACTAAACGAATACTAAAACTGAAATAAAAAATATTGTGTTATTTTTGGTCACACTTTATATCAGGTGGCCTTGTGTCTTAACCATATACCATCCTTATACTTTATATACTTTATAAAATATGTATCAGTGCATTGTATGTACTTGGATTTAATTAACATTTGTTGTTACAAACCAAATCCTTACCCCAGAAATCTAACTCTAACCTCTAACCCTAATCCTACCCTTACCCATAACCCAATAACCATACTGCTCATTAGCAATGAATGTGGGAATTTTCAAGACAAACATGTAGTTACACAGTAAATACATAGTCTTGTTGGTAATTAATGTTAGTACATAGTAATTAAGGACCAACTAAAATAAAGTGTAACCATATTTGGCTGGTAAAACTCAGCCCTGCATGAACTGTATATTCTATCCCATAACCCTAACCCTACCCCTAAACACAACCCTCACAGAAACACAATTTAGTGTGATTTATAAGCTGTTTTCCTCATGTGGACCAAAACTATGTACCCTCAAGTTCAAAAATATCTGCTATCTTTGTTTGATCCCCACAATGCAAGGTTTACCAGAACCACACATGCACACTACTAATGTCAGAAGGAAGTCAGAAGTCAGAAATCATCTAAGATCTAAGATCAGCTAAGAGATAAGGTGTTCTTGGCTTGATACACATTAACAATTCCAGAATATGACAAAAACACATTAACACAATGAAGTGTTACTATTCAGCAAACTGCCTAATATTTATACACTGCTCAAAAAAATTAAAGGAACAATTTGAAAACACATCAGATCTCATTGGGGAAAAATATCATGCTGGATATCTATACTGATATGGACTGGGTAATGTATTAGGAACGAAAGCATGCCACATCGTTTGATGGAAATGAAAATGATCAACTACAGAGGACTGAATTCAAAGACACCCCAAAAATCAAAGTGAAAAAATGATGCAACAGGCTGAAATTTCATTCCAGCAACTCAAAATGGTACTCAGTAGTTTGTATGGCCCCCACATGCTTGTATGCATGCCTGACAATGTCGGGGCATGCTCCTAATGAGACGACAGATGGTGCACTGTAAGAAAAAAAGGTACGCCGCTATCACTGGGGCAGTACCCTAAGGTACAAAAGTGAAAAGGTACATCTTTGTACCTTACTTACCCCTAAATGGTGCATATTAGTACCTTAAAGGTGCATATTAGTACTTTAAAAGTGCATATTTGTACCTTAAAGTTACATATTAGTACCTTTTTTACCTTTGTACCTTAGGGTACTGCCCCAGTGACAAGCACCGTACCTTTTTTTTCTGACAGTGTGTGACGGATGGACATTCAATGTTATCAATTCCTTCATCCTCCAGGAACTGCCTGCATACTCTCGCCACACAAGGCCGGGCATTGTTGTGCACCAGGAGGAACCTAGGACCCACTGCACCAGCGTAGGGTCTGACAGTGGGTCCAAGGATTTCATCCTGATACCTAATGGCAGTCAGGGTGCCATTGTCTAGCCTGTAGAGGTCTGTGTGTCCCTTCATGGATATGCCTCCCCAGACCATCACTGACCCACCACCAAACCGGTCATGCTGAACGATGTTACAGGCAGCTTGTTCCACGGCTTCTCCAGACCCTTTCATGTCTGTCACATGTGCTCAGGGTGAACCTGCTCTCATCTGAAAAGCACAGGGTGCCAATGGCGGACCTGCCAGTTCTGGTGTTCAATGGCAAATGCCAATCAAGCTCCACTGTGCCGGGCAGTGAGCACAGGGCCCACTAGAGGATGTCGGGCTTCTTAGGCCACCCTCATGAAGTCTGTTTCTGATTGTTTGGTCAGAGACATTCACACCAGTGGCCTGCTGGAGGTCATTTTGTAGGGCTCTGGCAGTGCTCATCCTGTTCCTCCTTACACAAAGGAGCAGATACCGGTCCTGCTGATGGGTTAAGGACCTTCTACGGCCCTGTCCAGCTCTCCTAGAGTAACTGCTTGTCTCCTGGAATCTCCTCCATGCTCTTGAGACTGTGCTGGGAGACACAGCAAACCTTCTGGCAATGGCACGTATTGATGTGCCATCCTAGAGGAGTTGGACTGCCTGTGCAACCTCTGTAGGGTCCAAGTTTTGCCTCATGCTACCAGTAGTGACACTGACCCTAGCCAAATGCAAAACTAGTGCAAAACACTCAGAAAAGGTGAGTAGGGGAAAAAATGTCAGTGGTCTCCACCTGTAAAACCATTCCTGTTTTGGGGGTCATCTCATTGTCACCCATCTAGTGCACCTGTTGTTAATTTCATTAACACCAAAGCAGCTGAAACTGATTAACAACCCCTTCTGCTACTTAACTGAGCAGATCAATATCCCAGGAGTTTAACTGACTTGATGCTATTCTCTGATTAAAAAGTGTTCCTTTAATTTTTTTGAGCAGTGTATAACACTATGAAGACAAATGAAGGAGATGGACAAATGAAGGAGAGGACCATTTATATACATTGTATGCATTAATATATATATTTTTTGATGTGAGGACTATTTCTGGATGTTGAGAGGGTGAGAAAAGAATAACAGAGAAAAAGATAAGGTTGGGAAAAGCAAGGAACAGGATTAAGATGGTAATGGGGAGATAAAAGTGTCAGAGTGCCACACCCTGTGAAATGTAAGTGTAAGTGTGTGTGTGGTGGGGGATGTGATGCGTGAAGGGTGCAGGGTTGTTAGCACACACAGGCACATCCCACCCATGTTGCATACATGTCATACTGCAGAGGAGGAGGAGAGAGGGCTAATGCTGCACTGCCCTTCATCGCAGGTGTACGGACACACGTTATTTGCTGCAGTGGACATGTGGGCAGTATATTATGTTGATATGAGACAGACCCATCATACCATATTGAAACTAATAGGGAAAAATCTGATAAATGACTATTGTTACAGTATCATGTATGACACTGTGCATTTTAATTATTCAATATCAGTCATGTCACAATATGAATTTTTTAATTTGCATAGTAAAAACATTCTCTCTTGAACATTCTCTGTGGTGCACTGTGGAGGCATACAGACACATCCCATAATGCTTAAACACATGGCAAATGAGTTTGTTTTACTAATGGCTATATAATAGTTGCACAGTAACTACTTTTATAAAACAACACAACATTGGTAATTAAAGATCATAAATGTGATGCACACTGACTTGTGATTTTTTTTATGAGATATGATGAATAATAATATATTATGATATATTTTTGCATCTTACAGCTGTCAGATGTTATAAATATTTAACATTTGCTGTCATGAGCCTCATCTGAAAGGCGAAGGAGGAGGTGTTGCTGCAATTTGTAGTATAAATTATAGTATTACTCAGAGCTCTGGTTTCAAGTATAGTTCCTTTGAAGTGAGGGTGCTTTATGTAATGTAGTCTAGTGTAAGTGATAAATTCCGTTTTGACATTTGTACTGGCTACTGTATACAGGCCAATAGGGCACCATGCAGACTTTATAAAAGTCTGTGCAGAGTTAGTACTGGCTGCAGATAAAGTCTTAATTGTTGGTGAAAGTCTTAATTGTTGGTGATTTTAATATCCATGTAGATAATAAAAAAGACTCATTGGGATTAGCATTTATAGACATTCTAAACTCTATTGGAGTTAGACAACACATGTTAGGACCCACTCATTATCATAATCATACTTTAGATCTAATATTGTCACATGGAATCCATGTTGATGGCGCTGAAATTCTACAGCAGAGCATTGAAATCTCAGATCATTATCTACAGTTGAGGCCAAAATTATTAGCCCCCCTTATGAAATTAGACAAAACTCTTGATTTCTCCATGGAAATGACCATTAACAACAAGTGTATTTGTTTCCAAAATAATAAAGACAAAATGTCCACTAAGTTTGATTAGGATATTTAATTGAAATGGTGAGTTGAAACAAGAAAGGGCAAAAATGAAACGTCTAAAATTATTGGCCCCCTGGTCATTAATAGTCAATAGTGTACCCTTTCTGAGCCACAACTGACAACAACCTCTTAGAGTAGTTCTTTACTAGGTTGGCACAGGTCTCCTGAGGGATTTTGGCCCATTTTTCCATTGCAAATTGCTCCAGTTGGTCCAAATTACGTGGTTTCCGAGCATGGACATTCACTTTGAGCACTCACCACAGATTCTCAATAGGATTGAGGTCTAGGCTCTGTGCGGGCCACTCCAGGACCTTGGTTTTGGTATCCTTCAGGAACTGTTGGACCAATTTCGATGTATGCTTTGGGTCATTGTCTTGTTGGAAGACCCAGCGATGACCTAAGGCTAGACTACGAGCAGATTTCTGCATATTATCCCTCAAAATGTCAACATAATTTTCTTTTTTCATGATGCCATGCACCCGAACAAGGCTCCCTGTGCCTGAGGCTGCAAACAGCCCCACAGCATGATGCTCCCACCACCATGTTTAACTGTGGGAACTGTGTTCTTAGGGTTGAAGGCCTCACCCTTTCTTCGCCAAACATAAGCAACATCCATGTGCCCAAACAGTTCCAGTTTAGTCTCATCAGACCAAAGCACAGACTCCCAAAACTCGTCCTTACCTTTCAAATGTTCACGGGCAAACCTCAGTCTGGTTGTGATGTGCCGCTGTTTGAGTAAAGGGGTTCTTCTGGGACGATGGCCCAGAAGCCCACCACGATGAAGAGCCCTCACAACTGTGTTCCTTGAAACATCAACTCCAGAAGAGGCCAGGGGTCTCATTTATAAAGCGTAAAGAGTAATTATTGTGCTCCCAGCGCTCCTCGCTGTACATTAAAGCAGCGTGTCACTGGAAAAGTGATCGAAAGTAGCACATCTACTGTCTCAATTCATATCACTTTTGTCTCCAGAATGTGCGTACGTACGGCTCAAAGTTTGCTTAAAGGTGTGCACATTCTCCCGTCAAGTTTGTTTTTATAGATCACAACCTTTGCTTGGGAACTGGCGTACGCACGTTTCCAGCCTGTTTTGTGCGTATCTGTTTTGTGATCTATAAAAACAAACTTGACGGGAGACTGTGCGCACCTTTAAGCAAACTTTGAGCCGTACGTACGCACATTCTGGAGACAAAAGTGATATGAATTGAGACAGTAGATGTGCTACTTTCGATCACTTTTCCAGTGACACGCTGCTTTAATGTAGGGGAGAGTGGGGTAAAGTGAGACACTTTTTACATTTGCTCCCCTCTAAGCGAGCTAAATGATATATCAGTAAAATTTGCACATTTCCCATTAATTCAAGATGTTTCCTAGCCATAGAAATTATCAGAATGTATTCAGGATGAAGGTCAGTGAAAATATGATTGTTTTTAAAAAAGTCATCTTGTGTCTCACTTTACCCCAGCTTAGGGGTAAACTGAGACAGACCAGAGAAATCAAGGGGGTAAACTGATCCACTTACTTTTTCCACTCTGAAACTACCATAACAACACATGTTGCAACGTTCGAATCCTGACAGCTAGCTTGACAACCACACATTCCAGAACTAATGTCGGACTAGTAACAGAATCATGGGGATTGGTCAATTAACACACACTTGAAAGTAACTCTGAACAAAATCAAATACAACATAATATAATTCAAAATATTTTAATTAACATTCAAATGACAGATAGAACCAGTTAGATTAGAACACAGTCTGGGGGTCAGAACACAAGACCTTTAGGGTGCGTTCACACTTGTCATGTTTGGTTCAATTAAAACAAACCCTGGTGTGATTGCTCAGTTAGTGCGGTTTATTTGAACATATGTGAACGCTGCCCTAAAAAGAGGCCCTAAAAAGAGACCCTAAAAAGGACAGAATCCTCACGCATGTCGGTTTTTCTTGTCATAGTCGCGAGTTTGCCCATCACAGGCATCAGACACACGTCTCGTTTGTGTGTGTGATGGATGGATTCCTGCCGCTGTTTTGACTACTTTACACATGTTATAAGCTCTTCACAAGTTCCCAGCTGGCCAAAATACCATCACACGCAGGCTACGCGCTGCTATGCACACACAACGAGCGCATTTACCTCAGCACACAGCATTGTTTGGGATTTTTGTTAAGTTCCGTCTCAAAATAGGCAATACGTCATAAAATCTGACCAATCACATTGTGAATGTATCCCTATGCCTCAAGGTTCGGTATCTTTTGGTTCGGTGATAAAATTGCCAATCTGAACTCTAATCGGACCAGGACTAAATCTTCTTTGGTCCGGACCAAATGAACCAAACGAACCGAACTACAAGTGTGAACGCACGCTTAGAGCCAGCTAGTGTCTGGAGGTCAGAGCAAAGCACAATCAGAACCAGCTAGAACAGCCTGGGACTCAGAACACAGGACTAGACCCACCTGTATTAGAACATCAGCCTACTGTCATCCTCTACAACTAGGCCTACTCTACATTCCAGCCCTGAAGGTTACAGGGAAAGATGAGGAGTTGCTCTCTCCATCTCTCCAGGCCTTTTAGGTTGAGGCAGCTTCTTTACCACAACATGTGCCACATCATTCTCCTTGAGGGTTTTTTTTTTTGCCCCAGGTTGTCTTTCCTGGTGTTTTGCCTTGGCATGATGGCTTTTCTACAATGTTTATGACATTAAAAATAAAACATATGTAATGTAATATTACATTAAAATATTTTTAAGACTAAATTTGACTTGTGCCCCATGTCTCATTTTACCCCAAAGCATTTGTCTCACTTTACCCCACCACCACATTTTAGAAAAAAACGGTCTCTCTTAGCAATTCAGGCTAATCTTCAGCTAGCATCATCACATGGTTTTATATGTTGGTAGTTCATCAACATGTATGATATAAGTTTTTCTACCTGAATCATTTTGCTTTGGCACAACAGTTGATTAAGTTGACCGCAAGAAAATTTACTTTAACATGCAAAAAAATATTTTTGTGAAAAAAACATGCTTAGCACAGCACCATGAGGTCCTCTCCTTCATGGCCAAGGGGAAATGTGATGGGCTTGAAAACATAATTGTCACATAACCACAAATGTGTTCCGTTGCCGAGATAAAGGGGGTGTCTCACATTACCCGATGTCTCACATTACCCCACTCTCCCCTACAGCGAGGAGCGCTGGGAGCACAATAAATACTCTTAACTAAACTGCAGATGTTATGACAAAATATTTTTTCGAGAATGACGATCAGTGATGCACACTTAACTTCGATATTATGGAAGACACTGCTGGATTCGGTGGTCGAACGGTCCGTTGTCCTGTTTGAATAGGTCCAATAATATCTTACTGTACAACCACAGCTGCAGGAGGTGTTGATGTCGTGTGAAGGATCTTCAAACAATTACCATTTGAAGGATATTCATTTGAGGAAAACGGTAAGATTTGCATGTTTTCTTTTTAAAATACTTTGTCAGTGACGCGCCGTTTCGGACAATTGTATTTACACTGCAATAAATAAGTAGTCCGATCTGTTTCCACTAAAAATAGCCTATAAACGTCCTAAAAGATATGTTCACCTCATCAGCAAAACTGCAAATTTGATTTGAATGGTTTAAAACTATTAAAATACTATCTGGCCAGTGGAAATGAATGAATTAACTCTATCCTAAAACCTTTATCTGAAGTATTACAATTTTGTTTTTATGGATATTTTGATATATTTATTCTAAAACATAAAGAGGATATTGGATGATCTTTATCAATATAATGTGTGGCACAAATGGCATTTATAGTCCATATCTAATATTTTCCAATGTCTTGTACCTTTGACGGTGTTAACCGTGGTGTCACGTGGTTGGGAACGTGTATGCAGATGAGGTTATGCATAGTAAAACTAGGCGTCGTATGCTCCATATATGGTTATTTCGGGGAGGAGACAGGGTGGAGATGCACGTACGCACAATCTTCCGCTGACTGGGATTTATAAAGGGATTTGTGCGCAGGTTCTGGCATACGCATAGCCTGGGTGCCAGCCCGAACCCCGCCCACAACATTTTTTGGACGGGAAGTTCGGTCTGGACTCGATCCATTGTGGAGTAATTATGCTCGGCTCCCAGAAGGCCGAGCCAATCAAATTGCCAGGGCGGGCTTTAATCGATGATGGACAGGCTATCTGCGGTTACGTAACCACCCACGTCATCAAAGAGCGCTTGGGTTGAATTGGTTTTCACCAACGATGACTGCAGCTGGAGAAGTAAGATGTTTAGATTCCGCTATCACGTCTGTAATAAAAGAAATCGACAGCGCATTAATTTTAAAAGACGAACAAAGAAACGCAATCAAGGCATTTGTCGATGGGAAAGATGTGTTTGCCGTCCTTCCAACGGGATTCGGCAAAAGTTTAAGTACAAGTTCAACATACGTCACTTACTGCGTTGCTCTGATTGGTTGTAGGTCTATCCAATTGAGTGCAGAGTTTTTTTTTTTACTGGTTCGGTTAAGACACGCCCTATAATTCAAGTGCAATGGAGCAGTATCAGACTCACATTCTGCCTAGAATATGAGTATGACGAAGTCAGGCTAGCATACGCATGGTTTTATAAATTTGATTTTTTTTGTGCGTACGCAGAATCTAGCTTTTGCGCGTACGTACACTTTTAGTAGGGATCCTACGTACAGTTTTATAAATGAGACCCCAGGTCAGCAGCAATCATCTTGGACAGATGTCCGGGGCATCTTGCTGACATCTCTGACTATTTTCCTCTCCAGAGTTCTTGAAATCTTGCACTTACGACCACACCCAGGTTTGTTTCTTACATAATTTGTCTCCTTGTACTTGGCAATGATGCAACGTACAGCGGTTCTAGACACTGTGAAATGCTTGGAAATGGCAGTATAGCTTTCCCCCTTATCATGAGCCTCCACTATCTTCTTTCTTAGCTGAAGACTGATTTCCTTTGTCTTTGGCATGGTGAGTAAAAGTAGTCTCTCCCAATAATATGTTGAAGTGCCCTGTTCCTTGGAGTCCTTTTATGCTGATTAAATGCTCAGGTGTTGTTAGGGAGCCAGTTGACTGCACAAAGCTGTTTGATTAATTAGGTGTGTTTTGAAAGCAAAAATTCACATGGGGGCTAATATTTTTGACCACCCCATTTTCACTATATTTGATATATAGCAAGCCTAAAAATCATCAGCAAATTACATTACATTCACCTGTGTGTCATTAATTTGTTAATGTCTGTGTATATTAGGTCTGTACTTCAGGTGTTGTTTGTCAGTCGTTGTTCCTGTATGTGTGTTCCCAGATGATGCTCTCATGCCTTCTCTGTGTGGATTATGTTCCTGATTCCCTTATGTTTATTGCACTCTTGTTCTTGGATTGGATTATGTGTGATAATGTTTTTTTTTTTAATAAACTTGTGTGTCATGTCTCATGCCTGCTCATGTTACAGAAAGACTGACCAACCATGAATCCAGCAGCACAAATACCACGTCTCCGTTAGAAAGACCTCCCGATCGAGGACTATGTTCAATACTTTATTGAACTGGCTCATCTCACCAAGTTGGACACGGTATGTATCATGATTTTTTTTTTTTTTTTTAGAGGGGGGCTATCTGAGCCACTCAGTTCAGTCAAGCCACTGCACAACCCTCATTGGACTTTAGAATTTTACATTGACTTGACACTGTGACTGAGCGACTCTGCATTTTTACTGTGAAGGTCGCAGAGGAGGAACGCGACATTCCTGCTGTACCGGCCACACTGAGCCTCTTCAGGACATGACCACCATGCCCATTAGTCCCTTGCCATTCCATCACAAACTACATTTCCCATAAACCTTTGCCTAGACTCATTGTTGTGTGATTACATCCACCTGTGTCATCAAGACAGCAGCCTGAAAAACGAGCGCAGCTGGAAGAAAACAAAACTAGAGGTATTTGGCATTTTGTGGAAGGACAATGTTATTGCATACAGAAAGGCCTTAAATCTGCTAGATCTGCTTAAATTTCGACTCTCTTGGAATAGAACAAACACAACCCTGGATATTTATTTGATACAGTGGCTAAATTAATGAGAAATAAAGCTTTAACTTCAGAAGTTTATAAACATCACAGTAATAATGACTTTATGAATTTCTTTACTTGCAAGATTGATACTATTAGAGACAAAATTATAACCATGCAACCATTTACTACAGTATCACAGATGTCGTGCTATCTCCTGAGGAACAATTCCATTCATTCTTTGCTATAGGAGAGGAAGAACTGTCTAAACTTGTTAAATCATCAAAATCAACAACATGTATGTTAAACCCTAACTAAGCTACTGAAAGAGATGCTTCCAGAAGTCATAGATCCTCTTCTTAATATTAACAATTAATCATTGTCATTAGGATACATACCAAAAACCTTTAAGCTGGAAACCTCACATTAAGCTAAAACCTCTTGTGGAAAAACCGCAACTTGATCCTAGAGAGCTAGTTAACACTAACTCTAACACTAACTGCTCGGTTAGGTCTTCCTCGTCAGTTAGGTTAGGTTTGTTTTTTTTTTTTTTTTTTCATGTTTTTTTTTTTTTTTTTTTTTAACATTACTTAATGATGGAGATGTTTTGCTTGACTTTTGCTATGTTTACTGACAACATGTTTTATCATTTGTGGATAATGATTTTTATTTGTGATAATTTACCATGTTTTTTTTTTTTATTATTATTATTTTTTATTTTAGGTTGCCATTTTAAAATCTGGCAAGATGCAACAGATGAAAATTAGCCTGTTGGGCTAACTCTGGTGTATTTACAGTGTCTGTCTATTGATTGATAAGCACTGTCCCTATCAAACAAAAAAATTATAGTATCTGTAAAATTGCATTTCTCCGTCTTAAAAATATAGCTAAATTACGACATATGAACAAATGCTGAAAAGTTAGTTAATGCATTCATGGCCTTAAGGCAAGATTATTGTAAAGATCTACTCAGTGGTTGCCCTGTACGTTTAATAAACTCCAGCTAGTCCAAAATGCAGCAGCTAGAGTTCTTACTCCAGGAAGTATGACCATATTAGCCCGATTCTGTCAACACTACATTGGCTCCATATCAAACATCGCATACATTTTAAAATCTTGCTAATTATTAAAAAGCACTGAATGATTTAGCTCTTCAGTACTTGAGCGAGCTCTTAACACATTACAGTCCTTCATGTCAATTGCGATCTCTAAATTCTGGCCAGCTGATAATACCTAGAATATCAAAATCAACTGCATGTGGAGGACCATTTTCCTGTTTAGCACCTAAACTCTGGAACAGTCTTCCTAGCTTTGTTCTGGAAGTAGACACACTCTCTTTAAACTGGCATACACATAACACTTTGTCTGGCTATCACCAGACCAAGCTCAATTTAAAATTGAACATTGGTCTGGGGAGTCGGTATGCATTTTCTACTGCACGTGCCGTGACCAACGAGCATTATTCACGCAATTGGATAGTCCTTCAACCAATCAGATCAACGATCCGGGTGACATACTTTGCAGAGCGACGCGAAAACTCCAGACAGGTTTAGTTTGTATTGGTTTGTAGCATTCATCAGTGGTTTTCAGAAGCAGCAATGGCATCAAGCGATTTTTGCAGGTTTTGCAAAAAAAAAAAAAAAAAAAACAACATGAAAGTGAGTGGTATTTACACCCACTCGAGCGATTTGTTTGCTAAACTAAAGAAGTCATTCAGCATCATCGAGAGGTTAAAAGTTGGATTTTATTAAAAGATAGGTTAAAAGATTGGATTGACATTCGTGCTTGCCGTCGCTTCTTGTCATCGTGTTATACCCGCCAATAGCGAGCAAGGTGGATAAAGCCAGTCTGTGATTGGTTCCTGCAAAAGTGTAACAGAAGCAGTAGAAATGAATGTACAGGTTTCCAGACTGAGTTGCCGGGCGAAATCAAATTGCCGGCAGATCAGGCTGGGTTTACCCAGTCTACATAACACTCTCACATTTCTATAATTCACATCTGTTAAACCAGAACATTGGACACTTCCCATAACACCCTCACATACCAAGAATTGTGTCCACACTAACATTAGTCTCTCTGTTTATCCCGAGGTTACCATAGTCAGCCGTATCCGGTCCGTATCCAGATCAGATGGTGGACCTGCACCTATAATGGCATTGTCAATTACAGGTCAGTAGAACTTTGTTCCATATTTGCTAGTTGACTTGTCTATTCAAATGCAAATGTTTCTCTGCCATAAAAGGAATGCTTTCACTTCATTAATACAGTGCATGTTAATCATCTCATTTGTATAAGTGAGGTTATGTGTCTGCTTATAACCTTTTCTTAGAACTTAAGAAAATTCCAATGATATCAGAGACCACATCCAGTTCTTCACAGAAGGAGTCTTTAAAGTGGTGGGCAGAATTCTTTCACTATATTCTCTTTGATTGTTTCCATAGGGACATTACTTTCCACCTCTGACTTGATTGGTTAATGCAAATTACGTGATATTGACAGTGACTAGGCACATTTAGAGCGAAACCCAGATATCAAACAATCCATTACTTAAATACATTTTCTTGAATATTCAGATTTTCAAACAGATAGGGAATTATATTAATAATTTTGTATTTAAGTTCTAACCACACATTTCTCATTTTCAGATAGGATCTGCATTCTTTTGGTGAAATTGAGTCTATTCATCATATTCATCATTGAGATTTAACAGAAGATTTTATTCTTTTCAAGGCTTATAGAATTTATTTCAAAAGGCACATATAAAATGTACACATTATGTCAATTTGAAATTTTCACAGAGAAAGGAAAAAGAGATTTCATGGCATTTAACAAATCAAATATCTCTGACACTATGTAAATGATGCTTCTAAAGTCTATAAGATGACATTTAAGGAGATTTTCATAAATATTTATGTTATGTTTCATTGTGATGTATTTACATGAAATTATGGCACGATTTAAAGGGGACCTATTATGCCCCCTTTTATAAGATGTAAAATAAGTCTCTGATGTCCCCAGAGTGTGTATGTGAAGTTTTAGCTCAAGATACCCCACAGATAATTTTTTATATAGCATGTTAAAATTGCCACTTTTTGGGGGTGAGCAAAAACGTGCCGTTTCAGTGTGAGCTCTTTAAATGCAAATGAGCTGCTGTGCTCTGCCTAAGAGGGCGGAGCTTCAAGAGCTGATTCTCCGGTGTCAGGATTCAGTCAGGAGTCAGGACGCACTATAATGTCAGAAACTGCGAATATATGCTGCATGGAGATAGAACAGGTATAGTTTAGTTTAATTACAGTTATAACTTAAATTGTCGTCTTGTTTTTATCCACTATATCAGTACAAGCCAGTTTACTGATGAGATTTATAACGTTTATTGTACTTCACACAAAATATGAAGCGTCTGTTTTCACTCTAGAAAATCTCTGTAAGAGTTTAATAAAACACAGTGCAAGTGTGCATTAAAATATTATCCATAAACTCTCTCTCTCTCTCTCCCTTGCATTATCATCAACATACACAGCGAAGTAGCCTACACAGAAACACTTATTACAACTAACATTAAACAAATATATAAAGAAGACCTAAACTGGTAAACTTTATATCCGTAAATCAACTCCGATGAACTGTAATAAAGTGTACTGCCGTATCCAGTATCACTCTGGAAGTTGTAAGCTGGATCACAAACAGTACTGATTAACACAACCTCTGTTTTGTATTGTGCCTTTGTATTGACATTCGTTCACAAAGCAGTCCGGTGTGAAATGATTCGCGCAGACATAAACGAATTTTGTTAGAATTGAGGGAGCATTTTCTTCGAAAACAAAATTAATCCACCTCGTCTTCAGTGGCTCAGATTTCGGGAGTAAATGGAGAGAGCTATGTGGACTAATCCATCCAGCTACAGAACACCTAAAATGCTTGGCAGACATTCTCGTCAGTGCTGCAATGGCGGACTGTGTACAACTCGCTGTGAACTCGCTCAGGGCGGTTCTATGTTAAAACGGCAGTTTGTGGGTGGGGCCTGTGGCTAAAGTGACGTCACTGCCAGGAACCTGCAAACGGCTTGTTCTGAGACACTGCTTATGATTTATGGGGATTAAAAAGGAGTGGTTGGATTTTTATCATTATAGGGTGGTTGTGTACACACACTGCCAACATACATTTATAACCAAACATCATGCAAAAGTGAATTTTGCATAATAGGTCCCCTTTAAAGCTATTTAGTTAAAATACACTTAGGTAACACTTAACTAATGTTACCTCGAACTTCATTGTGAATACATTAATTAGCATTAACTAACAATGAGCAATACTTTTGTTACAGTATTTATTAAGCTTACTTAAAAATACAAATGTTAATTGTTAGATTGTGTTAGCTCAGGTCCAATAATATTAACAGATACAACTTTTGATTAAAAATGTATTAGTATATGTTGAAATTAACATGAACTAAAATTAATAAATGCTTTAGAAGTATTTTTCATTGTTAGTTTGATAACTAATGTAATGCATGCTTACTAATGTTAACAAATGGAACCTTATTGTAAAGTGTTATTTAGCTTAAATGAAAATATATGGCAAACCCAACATAATGATGATGCATATGTTTGTCAATGCATTGCATTTTATTCTGTTAAATATATTATAACATTCAATATTTCCCCAAAGATAAAAACACAACATAAATGCAAAGACTAAAGATTTTGGTTCAGCAAATACATTAATCAATTCTTTCCTGGGTGTACTGATGTTTTCTCTATACTGGTGATCTTTTCATTGTTTAAGCTGACCCCTGTTTTAATAAGTGTACATAGGTCAGATGGTCTGGCTTAAAGCCAGACCTCTGGAGCTTAATGGTGGGGGTGTGATTTGTAAAGCTATCTTCAAACACACACACACACACACATAGCTTTTTAGAAGCCTGTCTCTAGTCTGGGCCACCTGCCCTGTTTTCTTAATGACATGTCAAGGACTGCTATGATTAAATTGCCAATTCAGTCCACACACACACACTTGGATATGTGGTTTACGGGGACTCTCCATAGACGTAATTGTTTATATACTGTACAAACTGTATATTCTATCCCCCTAAACTACCCTTACCCCTAAACCTAACCATCACAGAAAACTCTGCATTTTTTTAATGGCTGGAGGTTCTGGCGTGGCGGTCCTGATAGCAATTAATTGTTTTCTTACAGTGCAGTACAATGTTTTTAAATTTCAATCTGTTTCTCTGTTTCATACAAATCTGTCACATGATTTCTGCCTAAGCACTTCTTTTGTGTTGCTTTGAAAAACATTGCATACAGGTTTGGAACAACACGAGTGTGAGTAAATAATGATAGAATTTGACAGATCTGTTCCTTTATTCCCAAATTACCTCAACTATTAATTATTATAACAAGCAATTGTACTCACTTTCTGCTCTCATGTCTTTCTAAAATGAAGCCATTTCTATGCTATTGTGTCCTACAGGAAGCTGGTGATCATTAGTAGTCTAGAAAGCAGAGGGTGCTCAGAGCTGTCTGTGACAAACAGTCTCAGGGGAGGACTTCCCTGTCATATACCCCAGAGCTCTTTTAACCAATACACCTGAGTCCACAGCTGAGCTTTACCCTCACAGTCATGACAAATCAGATGAAATGGCTAAATGAATTCAACGAAATGTTAAATTAATTCAACTAAACAGATACATGAATTCAATGAAATGTATAATGAAGGATCAAATGAGGTTACTGCAGATTCATCTAAACCTTTAAGTGTATTGGATATATAGAGGATGATGTTTTTATAACGTACTTCGGGATACCCTAGTTGGTTCCGCACCAAATGAACCGTAGTGGATCGATGCCAGACCCATAAAGTTGAGGTCTGGCAGGCGTCCCTGGAAAACACTCCCTGCAGTAGGTCTTTGCTGAAATACAAGTAAAATGATACTCCAAAGAGTTCAGCTGCTGCCTTTCACAACATAAATCAACAGCTACAGTCTGTAATTGAGATGTTTCGGGATAAATTAAAAGTGATTTTTATATAGCTTTTCTTTTTTCTTTTGTTCTAATGAAGAAGCAGGTGCATAAATTAAATAAAATATACATTGTATTATATATAAAAATAAAATATATTGGCTATATAAACACCCACAGATCCTTTAGTGAGAAAAGACTAGTCCATCACAGGTCACTGGTGTTAATGTAGCCTGTGTTTAGTCTTAACCATCCATTATACATCAATCAATCTCTGTCAGATCCCTCCCGCCCATCAGTTACACACTGACTGTGTCCGCATGACCCACATTACTTCTGCAGCTGACAGAAGCTGACTAATGTGATTTTTTGGATGAACAGGTTTTCATGATCATTCAATCAGAATAACACTATGAAACTTACTTTTTTCTCATATTATTTATTTGGCCTCACCACTCTTCTCAAATATATTCATTTAGGAATATATTTAAAATTTTAAATCAATGTGAACTGCTGTTCGCAAGCCACTCCAATAATGTGATATATTTCATATATTAGTAAAAAACTAAAAAAAAGACTGCAGTGGTTCAACCTTCATTTTATGAAGCGACGAGAATACTTTTTGTGCGCAAAAATGAAACAAAAATAATAACTTTATATAACAATATCTTCTCTTCTCTGTCATTCTCTTCCAGGTTCTACGTCAGAACGGCGACTCATTATTGGCCGGCTCCTCGTGCTGCTCATGCAAGGGCATAGATTTGGTTTCAACTTTGGGGGGGTTGAACATTGGTATGGTTGTATTGTATTGGGGGGGTTACCTCCCCCCCATCCCCCCCACAAACTACGCCCCTGTGCTCATGTGAACAGCAGCTTGCAAATACTGAGCCAGCGTTCTGATGTAAAACCTGGAAGCGCTGGACGTAAACAGTGTAAAAGAATTATCCAATAATAAAGCAAATTGAATCGAACATCTCCGATTTTTTTGTGTACGATATGCCAGCAGATTATGAGCACATGATTATCCTTCTAACTCAGTAACACTTACACATGTGTAGTGAAATGGTCCATAGGGTTTGAAGAATATACACAGTCAGTAGGGTTTGAAGAATATACATAAACATTATCAACTTAAACTGCAGGCTCACTAATGGTTTGTATAAATAAATGGTATAAATAAAAATAACAAATGCAATTGATTTAATTGAACTCTATTGACTAGTTGATAAATTGTGACCATAGTGTCACACTTTGAAGCTTTTGTAGGTGCTTTGATTCATTTTTACACAGTCATGCTGTCTCCCTCTTTATTCCGGGAAAGAAAGTTGTTATACTGAGCTTGCGTGATGCTCTTCTCTGTAATTTCGGCAAGGCCTTGTTCAATAATTCAGTCTAACATTTTCTCAGAGCACGGTGATTCAGGATCCCAGTGCACCAGCAAGCATCAGCTTGCCATTATTACGCCTCGCTGGACTAAAGGTAACAAGCATCCAACCCCCCAACTCACTAGAGAGAAAGAGTGAGAGTGAGGGAAATAGAGAGAGAATGACTCCCATCATTGCTGAAAATCCACCACCCCCTCAACTGAAAACTTCAGCTGTATGTTTGAAGTGGATGTGGGAGTGTAGCAGAAAAGAATGAGGCCCATTTGAGTGTTTAAGGTTGTTTTTTACATTAAGCTTTCTCGTCTTATACAGTATATCCGTATGACGTTATCAAGAAGACAATGATCCTCCTACAAGTAGTATCATAATGTCAGTAATATCATATATATGTTATAAAACAGACATTTTGGCACTCAGGCCTTTCACAGTGTATTAAAACGCACCCCACCCTGTCTTATACAGTAGATATTTCCTCAGCAATGATAACGTGCAAAAAATCATAACCAAACAAATAATCCTAAAAAATTACATACTGTATAAAGATATGTAATTATAACATGAAAAGCAAAATATACAATTGGGTAAGCATTGCCTAAACGTGGAAACATCAGAAATATGCTGTCAATATTGTTAGTCCTCATGATTCTGCTTATTTTAATGATCTTTGCTACTGTATTGACAAATAATAAAGTCAGAAAATAATCATGTGTCAACAGGAAACAGAAATGTTTATCTCCAAAGTTACTTCAACTCAGAAATTGATGCAGTACAATGATTTCAGTCAAAACATATGTAATACCAATGTAATAAATTATCAATAACACAACATTACAAGTACATAAGGTTCAGTATTGACTGTTAGAATGAAAAGACGCTTGAGGCACCTTTTGGGGTTTGTCAGACAGCCTCAGATGAACCATTGACAGTGTTTAGAGTTCTTGCAAGAAATTATAAATTCAATTTTTAACAAGTTCTTCAAATAACTGCTCAAGGTATAGCTCAAGGGTTCTAAAAGAACTATTTTGGGTTCCCCAAAGAACCTTTTAGTGAACATTTGTAAAATAACTTTTTTTTTCTTTGTGTGAAGAACATTTTAATAATCGTCTGAAGAACCTCTTTCCAGTAAAAAAAAGAGCATTTTGTGCAATGGAAAGGCTCCATTAATGTTAAAGATCTTTATGGACCACACATGCCAATAAAGAACCTGTGGGAACCCAAATGGTGCCTCTAGTATTGTTTCATTTTTACATTGTTGAATCTGTTGGATTAATGTGCCTCATTAGAGAGTGGGAACCAGTGAAATCAAAAAATTATTTTTGTCTGGTACTTAACATTGGATTAAACAGGATTGTGTACCTCAATTTCCCTCAAGGCCTGTTTTCACATACTTTTTTTATTTATTCATTATTTCACATCACTTTGTTTATTAGACTGGTTATTGCCACTTAAAATCTTTCTCAAGTGCCACATTCCCTCTCTCTCTCTCTCTTTTCTCGCACTAGTGGAACAGTACTTGACTGTAGAGCAGTTTCACTTTGTAATTATGCAAATCTGAATGATAAAGTTGCTGGGTAGAACATGCAGATGAAGCTGAAAACACCTCCAGTGAGAGATGTTTTTTATTGTTGTTCAAATTTCCAAACATTCTAAAATTGTTCGTTGCAAAAAATAGATGTTGCAGAAATTATTCTGCAGGGGAAACAATAAAGCTCAAGGCTTTTGAAGTGAACTGCACATATATTCCAAGAAACCTCAGATGAAGCATGATGTTGCCCTATTTGTAAAAGCTGTTCTGAATATACTAGCATCAGAAAAGTAACGCATTTAAACGATTTTTTTTGTTATATTTTGATGATATCTGCATGGCTTTACTTGTGGTGCAATACAGCCTGAGGCAGGTCAGCATAAGACCTTTATATAGAGGTAATGAATTATGCATCCATGTTAGAAGTAGGATCTATTTGTTATCTTAATGTGTCAGGGTAATTGAATACACCCAAACCACAACTCACTCATAATTCAGTTTAGACATAACTGTATGTCTTTTTTTATAATGTAATTGTCTTAGATTCAGTGTATGTATGGATCTCATTGCATGACTTACGACAGTATTTAGACACATTTATGCATTTTTCTATATGAAATTAATACACTTTTTCATACGTAATACAGCACATATAGCCTATTCGAGTGTTGATGCCCTTCACAACCTTAGTATCAAATTTAAATTTCTCTCTCATCCACCCACCTCCTCCCTGTCTCTCTTTTCCTCACACTTTTCTCTTTCTCACTCTCCTCCCCTGAGAAATCATACATTGGGACAGAAAGATTTCATGGAATGAAAAAGAAAGTGACACCAGCACAAAGAAATTCTTACACTTTTAATTTGATTTTGTCATTCTATAGAACACAAATCTCTCAAACAAACAAAATGGAAAAGGTACTGATCATTTACTGACGGGACATTATGTGTTACCCTAAAAAGGCTTGTCTTACCTTAAAAAGACACAACACAATGCAATGCATAATTTGAAATATAGCTAAAACCCCTGTGAAAACCCTTTCTTCATAATTACAGTATATTTGGCTCTATTTTTTTACAGACTTTTCTTAGAGTGCACATGGCAACAACAACAAAAAACTAGTGAATTGTGCTAAAGGGGCTATATTTGATTGGTAGAGGAAGCACTATTGATCTGACAAAAGATTAATGGATGTTCAGACTGACAGTAATTAAACTCTGTCAGCTCTGCTGTTGCCTTCATTACTAGACGTGAACACGCATACAAACACATTCTAGTTACTGAAAAGTACACACACACACACACACACCAAAACCCCTAGCTTCCACCAGCAGTCCAATTTATTTTCACAAATAAAACTGCCACCATAACAGTTTTAGCACATATAGAGTCATAAAATGTCGTGGCACATGTCAGATCACTGCATGGAATGAAGCCATAACACTTCCTGATAATGAAACTGCAGGAACAGGATTAAGAGCAGCTTTAACGTTGACAGATTTAAAATGCTTTTCATCAAAAATGTTATCATCAGCCAGTCCATCTGACTTGACAACTCCACTACATTAATGTTGACAAAGATTAAGTTAGCTAATGTTTAAAGGGATGCTCCACACAAAAATGAAAATCCTGTCTTCATTTTCTCACTCTCATGTCATTTCAAAACTGTGTGACTTTCTTTCTTTAAAGGTGCCGAAGAACATGTTTTCAAAAGATGTAATATAAGTCTTAAGTGTCCCCTGAATGTGTCTGTGAAGTTTCAGCTCAAAATATCCCATAGTTTTTTTTTTAATTATTATTATTTTTTAACTGCCTATCATTATAAATGCGCCGATTCAGGGTACGCGGCCCCTTTAAATCTCGTGCTCCACGCCCCAAGAGCTCGTGCTTGCCTATAAACACCATAAACAAAGTTCACACAGCTAATATAACCCTCAAAATGGATCTTTACAAAGTGTTTGTCATGCAACATGTCTAATTGCGTAAGTATAGTATTTATTTGGATGTTTACATTTGATTCTGAATGAGTTTGATAGTGCTCCGTGGCTAAAGCTAACATTACACACTATTGGAGAGATTCATAAAGAATGAAGTTGTATTTATGAATTATACAGACTGCAAGTGTTTAAAACATGAAAATAACGACAGTCTTGTCTCCGTGAATACAATAAGAAACGATGGTAACTTTAACCACATTTAACAGTACATTACCAACATGGTAACGAAACATTTAGAAAGACAATTTACAAACATCACTAAAAATATCATGATATAAATTATCATGTCAGTTATTATTGCTCCATCTGCCATTTTTCGCTGTTGTCCTTGCTTGCTTACCTAGTCTGATGATTCAGCTGTGCACAGATCCAGACGTTTTGCCCTTGTGTAATGCCTTGAACATGGGCTGGCATATGCAAATATTGGGGGCGTACATATTAATGATCCCGACTGCTACGTAACAGTCAGTGTTATGTTGAGATTCGCCTGTTCTTCGGAGGTCTTTTAAACAATTGAGATTTATATAAGAAGGAGGAAACAATGGAGTTTGAGACTCACTGTATGTAATTTCCATGTACTGAACTCTTGTTATTCAACTATGCCGAGGTAAATTCAATTTTTGAATCTAGGGCACCTTTAATGGAACATGAAAAGATATGGAAGTCAGTGTGCACAGTTGGTTCCCAACACAAAATATCAAAATATTTTGTGTTCCACAGAAGAATGAAATGCACACAGGTTTGGAAATTAAGAGGGTTGGAGCATCCCTTTAAAGTAAAGACATTGAATGTGCTACTACATAACCTGAATTTCATGTACATCCTCACAGAACATTGATTCAATTCAGACTTACCTTTATTCACTATATTAAACCTTCAGCTTGCTCTAACTCACATCATCAACACATCCCTCACTACCAGCAAATGTCCCACCGCATTTAAGCATTTAACCCCACTGCTCAAAAAGCCTAAACTCAGTCCTACAACAGTTGAAAACTACAGACTAGTCTCTCTTCTACCTCCCTACCTCAAGCTTATGCTTCCAGCTAAGGTCACCGAATGAATGGGCGTTGTGTGTTCCTTCACAATGAAGCAAAAAGTCACTCTTCAAAATTTTCACCCTCTGTTTCCACTCTGGTGGAAAAATAAAAAAATATATACATATTCTTCTCTGCATTTCTCCTCTTCTCTAGCTTGCTTCCTAAACGAGTTGTTAAATAAACCTGATGTTGTATATTATGAATATTGTTGGCTCCTTGACAAATTGCTTTTGTTCTTCTCTTGTAACTTTGGATAAAAGCGTCTGATAAATACATAAATGTAAATGCTTCATTCTCAGCTGTTCAGGTGGAGGTTGGCAGCTCATTCCAACAGTGAGGAGCAGAGACAGTTGAAGGTTTTGGAGAGTGACTTCCTTCACAACGAGGTGCCACTAGTTCAGCGACCTGTTGGAGGGAGATTAGCTTATTTATGATTATTAAAATAAAATACATTATGTTAACAAATAGAGTTTGCAATATCAAGCAGCACAATTGACAGTTTTTGTACAGCTTAAATAACTGAAAGCCTTGCACATTGCAGTTAAAAATAGCTGTGCTCAAAATTAGTTAGATATGATCAAATTGCAATAATTTAAATAAAAGGGGGGAGGGAAGCTTGTGCTGCAGGAAGATCTGTCTGTGGAGTAAGCTTGTGCCAATGGTGTCAAGCAAAATTATTCAGAGCTGCTGGGAGCCACACCCTGCCAGCTCAGCAGGAGGTCTCTGCTCACAGGAGGACAAAGACAGAGAGGGGAGGATGTTTGCCCTGATACCTACAGAGAAAACATCATAACCCAGAGAGGGGATAAACAAAAAACCTAAACGCATATACGGCCCAAAGTCCCAAAATGCAAAGAATGAAAACTCTCCCAACCTACATACACAAGTACACAGTACAATATTGCACCACCAGTTTGTCAAGAGCTAAATAAAGCATTCTTCACATCATCATCATTCCCTTTAACACTTTCTTCTGCTTATGGCGGAACCTTAACAATAATTAAATACTTAATAAAATGCTTTCCAATTCATGTTTCCACAGCATTTGATTAAAACACAATTTTATTTAAGCTAGAGAGGGCAGTTTGAAGTATTGCACGGGAGATATTTTGTACTGATCTCAGGTCAGCAATAGACAAAGGGCAGGTGGAAGATGCAGCAGTAATGAATGCAGATCTTGAGACTCTTTCTTTTGATTGCAATTGATCAAAGAGCAAAACACAGGAAGTGGTCTAAACCCAATAACTTAAGGTCTATGGTCAGACTCAAACCCATGCACAGGCACTCCTACTGGGGTCCAAAGGACTGAAATCACTAGTGAAATTGCTTCTATTTTATTTCTGATTCAATATAAATAAAAATTTGAATTATAGTTATAAAGTTAATATTATAATAGTATCCTATTGAAATAGTTAAGGATATATTATCAGGACTTATATCATAATAACCTTAATAAATATGGGTGTAAACAATGAAATGTCCATCCCTAAGGAAACAGTTGAGAGTATTGACACCCCACTCACCCACACATACACGCACACACACACACTGACTGTGCATGGTAAAAATCCATGCATGACCACACCCTGATGTCAGACTGCACCGTTTGCCTGCTCTTTCTCCCTCACAATCAGCACTGCAGTTATTATGTAACGCACCGCCAGCGAGTGACTCTTTACAACACACCTCGTACATGACTTTCATCATTCAACTCCTCTTTCTCCTTTAACTGTTCACTGTTCTCCCATCATCTCATTAAACTCTGCTGCAGCTCTCATCCTTAAATTAAGAATTGCAACTGCATGTATAACAGATTTGGGCTGATCATTGTGTCTGTGAAACATAATTAAAATTATGGTTTTATTGCTTAATTCACGTTCAGCCTGAATGACAAAAGCATTTGGCTATATGATCTCTTTTACATAAACCTTCCCAAATGCTGAAGCGTTATTCACTCATCTGATGCACTCAATATTATTTCTAAATGGATTGGTATACTGTCATAACTTAAGGCTATAATGATATAGTATGTTTCACAGTTAGGTAGATGTTATTGAAAAAAAAATAATTTGACATTTGCCAAATATGTACTCAATTTGCAATTACATTTCTGGTTTGATAAAATATATTTGTTTATAAATATATTTTTCTAAGTTTGTCCACTACACACTTTATTGGCCCAATACAATTTTTGTCTCTACTGTATAGCATTCAACTGCAATAACTGAACTACTACGCCATCTGTTGGTCAGTTAGAAACATGCAATCTCATCAAGGTTTTTTTTTTTTCTTTTTTTTTTTGCATTGTTTTGTGGTAATTTACTTGTTTAGTTCTTTTGTATAATTGTTACTGATGTTAAATTAATTTTTGTTAAATGACTGGGTTAAACTAGAATAATACTGTAATGTGCCATTCTCGCCTAACCTGACTTTATCCAGAAAAGCTTACAATGCATTAGGTTAAGAGCTCTAGTGATAGCAGAGGTTGTGATCTCAATAGAAACTCATTCCTATTTTCTACTGCACCTGATAGCTTTGCAAGATCCACCAGCCCATATGGAAGCACACTTGCCAAAGACAGAGAAAAGGCAATTTAATCATTTTTAAAATTCTACTAAAACATTCACAGGAACAGCTCTTAAAAGGCATGCATGATTATAATTAGGCCACACAAAAGCATTATATTTCTGCCCAACTGACAAAACTGTCAACTTAAAAGAATAGTTATCACTAAAGAGAACAAATGAAAATTGTCATAAATTACATAATTTCCCTCATATTGTTCCAAAACTGAATGACTTTCATTCTTCTGCTGGAACTCGACTTGCGTACGGCCATTGCCGGAAGCCAGTTATTATAGTTTATAAAGTTTTAAATATGGAAATTTTTCTTACAAAAACCCATCTCTTCACTTCAGAAGGCCTTTATTAACCCCCTGGAGTCGGATTACATTTATGATGGATATATGCACTTTTTTGGGCTTCAAAATCTCGAGCCCCCTTCATTATAAAGTTTGGAAGATAGTCACACACACCTAGGATGGCTTGAGGGTGAGTAAATCATGGGATAATTTTCATTTTTGGGTGAACTACCCCTTTAACACACCTGATTCAGATCATTAGCTTGTTAGAAGAGAGCTCCATGAACTCAATTTAGTGTGTCAGATAAGGGAGACATACAAACTTACTAGTTAACTGTCAATATGATCATTTTCATTCTTTACATAGCTGTTTTCACTGCGGTAGTTTGGTTAGCTTAAGTTTGTTAATTCTTGAGTTTGCCGTTACTGAATTCCAAAATCTTTCAAAATGATCCAATTAAATAAAAGCAACAGCAAAACTTGGTTAATGGCTTAGTTCACCCAAAAATGAAATTTCTGTCATTAATTACTCACCCTCATGTCGTTCCAAACCCGCAAGACCTTTGTTCATCTTCAGAACACAAATTAAGATATGTTTTATGAAATCCGAGAGGTTTTTTAATCTCCCAGAAGCAAAGTAATGACCACATTCAAGGTCCAGAGAAGTAGTATAGACATTGTTAATAGTCATTGGAAATAGTGGATGTGACTGCAGCAGGTCACCTTAATGTTATGAAGCTTTGAGAATACATTTTGTGCGCAAAAACTAAACAAAAATAACGACTTTATTCAACAATTTTGTCTCTACCTTGTCTCCTACGCAGTTGACGCAGTGCAACGCTTCTGTGTTTACGTCAGAACGCGATTCAGTATTGCCCAGCACTGTTCACGTGAGGACCACAACGCATGCGTGTGATGCTGACACATACCAATACAGAGTCAGCGTTCTGACATAGAATACGGAAGCTCTGTAATGTGTCTTTAACGTAAATTGTGTAGGAGAATGACAGGGTAGAGAGGAAACTGTTGAATAAAGCCTTGAATGTAGTAATTTCGTTGCTTTCTATGTGAGATAAAAAACCTCTCTGATTTCATCAAAAAAATCTTATCTTGTGTTCTGAAGATGGATGAAGGTCTTATGGTTTTTGGAACGACATGACAGAAATTTCATTTTTGGGTAAAGTGTATAAAAGGGTGCCTGCATTATATGTCATCAGATTTGAATTATCTGGAGGAAGTAAAGGCATGTCCGCATAGTCATGTCCGAAGCCTGGCAACGTGATTCAGTGTCTCGTTACCTTCTCAAGGAACCGGGTTATATACTTACAGCATTGAGTTCCCTCATAAGGGAACATATAGGGTTGTCAGTTGCTGATGCTATGGGGATGTTAATACCCACTATACCATGCTGATCAATGCCTATGTGTGCTGTGAAGGTCACCAAGCAGCTTGTCAGGTTTAAGCATTGAAGGACTCGACAGGCCCTCAATCGAAACCACCACACAGCTTCAGGAGACACTTGATTTTCATCCCTCTAGGAAAGTGTGAAGTGAGAGCAGAGCTCCCTCACTGTGTCCATAACAGTGAGTTCATTCAGCTCCCTCATGAGCTCGCTCACATTGGCAAGGTGGTAGCCTTCAAAAGAGTATGCAGCGCCAGGGGAGAGATAACGCGCAAGGAACTCTTCAACCCGGGCATCCTCGCATATCCCTGCTCACACAGCCCCTCCACACGCAAATAGTTAGACTGTGTGGGAGACGATATGTGAGCCGAATACAGATTCTGCCATTACCTTGACACCTCAGTATGGAGATCTGAGAGGAATGAAAGTCTCACAGACTTATATGCAGGGCTGCAGAGGAGACGGGTGCCTCAAATCTCTCTTCACATCTAATTCCTCAGAACTAGAGACGGCACATGATATGTTCTCAGCCAAGTCAGAAGCATCCGCAGAGTAAGCTTCCAGAACCGACATGACAGCAATGTTGTTTTTTATAAATAAATCTCCATTTGATCAGAAGAATTTGCAGAGCAAGCTTCCATATCCATATCCAGAAACATAAATAGGTGCCTAGAATTGGAGGTTATAGGTTCTGCTTAGATTTTGCACAGAGTCATAGCAGTTTATTTATTTATTTATTTATTTTTTGTTTTGAACGTAAACATATACTGTAGGGTACCTGCAGAACAATGTACAATAATTAAAAATGAAGACAAATAAATAAACAAAAAAAATAAAAAATACTGTCCAGAAATACATATGTGAATTAAAGCTGCAAGCAGCGATGAAAGGGCCTTTGCACCCAGGGACACCGCCACCTGGTGGCCTTAGAAAAACAGTGAATAGTGCATGTAAGCGAGTAAATTCAGGAGAAATATGGCAGTCATTTCGACGTGCCACAATTCCTGCTGCCAATAGGTGGCGCTTTGACTGTAACTGAATATTGCCATGTAGATGTCTTGAGGCCAGAACTATTAACAAACATGAAGTTTGGAGCATATTGGACATTGTATGTCTGAGTTACAACAACTTCCTGTTTCGTGGCATTAATTGCATACTTTAGTTCAACGAAAACTATAAGGATAGTCTGTAAACCTGCACTGAAAGAACCTGGATTGTGAAAAGTGCAATACAAATAAAATGACTTTACTTTGATAAGAACGGTCACGTGAATGAATAAAACATCAACAGGAAAATTGTATGTGTTTTTAATGGACTCAACTTAATTAACTGAAGTAAAGTAAAATAAAAATAATACATAAAGCTTATGTTTAATCATGGATATTTATGTTGTTATAATTGTTGTATAATCTATAAATACAGATAATCATACCAATACCAAGAAATAATCACAGATACAAGAGTACTGTTGTTCTGAATATCAGCCCTTCATTTAGAACTGTCTCTGCAGTCAATTGTTTCCATTAAATCAATGATCATTTCCGTGAATTGATTAATAGATTATCAGATAATTAACTGAATTGAAAACAGTGTGATAAAGTTAAGGTATTAAATGCTCCTTCCTGACTGTGATCAAGATATTACTCTTCGGATAGATGAGGAACATGGAGCTCAATCATGACGATCCCAGAGGATCACATACAAATAGGTAGCTTTCTCACATATTTTTGTAAACGGTCACAACTATTGATATACAAATAATGTGAATACACAGATCGTTGTCTATGTTGGTTGTGACCCTGAAGTCAGATGTGGGTTTAATATGTGTTTAAACTAGAATGAAAGTGCAGTTTCATATACACAGCATAACAAATGATGCTTCTTTCAGGGAAAATTTTAGACCACAGGCATTTCGATTAAATGTATTTCTATTTCATTTTGCAATACATATGTATTGTTTCTTATTGATTTACTTTGGCTTCTCCCAACATTACCCGTGTTTTCGAAAATATGTTTTAAAATAAAGTCAAGTTCTAAATGAAGTCCATACTTCATTGTCGCAGTGATCTACAGATATCTGTGATGACTTGGATAATGAAAACCATAGATGGTTATGGTTAATACTGCATACATTTCAGAGTGCATTGAGGGTTTTGCTTTCATTTAACTGATTTTGTTTCACTGACAGCGACTGGTCTCCAAATGTACTGGCAATGTAATGACATTAATGCCCACCAGATGTCAGCAGAGTTATTAAACAACGACGACCAGGATCCTCTGTCAGGCCTAATAACCCATTCTGAACTGACAGACCTCAAAATGTCTCGCTTTAACAAAAATGACTTTCCTTGTGCCACTGCCAAGATTCCATTTATGCATGATCAGAATATAAATAAATCAAAGTGGCTATGATGAAATCTCTCCCTACCTCCCCTAGTTATTCCATTTTGATTTTATCATAGTTTTTGCTTCCCAGATGGTTATCATTCTGATCAGTTTATGAACTGTACTTTCATATTTGAAAAGCAGTTCATTTTCATTATCTACTTAAAATTAGTGTGGGTAAACTGTACACAGATTGTTTGCTTTTTGGTAAATGTGACTCATTTGTAGGCTGACATCAACATGTGTTAATTTGGTTCCCCCAAAATAACACAATAAAAAGTTATTCAGGCGTATTAGCAGGTTGTTTCCTAACGCTGAGGAAAAAGAGGGAAATGACAAAATCAGCCTACCTCATGCTCCCCTACTAAGCCCAAATAAACTGCGAGGATCTCCCTGTACTGCATATTTACGAGCTGGGCTCCCCAACGGCCAAAGCATTTCCCTGGAAGCAGAAGGGGGTATGGGAAATACCATTCAGTAAGGCTGTAGGAGAAAAGACGACCCCACACCAACATGTTTTCCATGTGTAACCTACACACACACACAAACCACCAATGCTACACACTATCCTGCTGAAGTACACACACTTGTATAGACGCTTACATAGAAAATCACAGCTGTAAGGAAACCACAAACACGTCACAGACGGCTATTTTTATGTGTAAGTAACATAGACTGATGCATAAAGACATTTTTAGGAGGACTGAGTGACACCTCACCTCCTAAATGTTATGGTGTGTGGTTCGACCACCAGGAACACCAACCTGGCCAAGTGAAATGTTTCTTCTATTCAGAGAATACTCGCATGTAAGTATGGAGTCACCGGCTATATCCAAATACATGCTTCCCTACTATACAGTGGGCGAAAGGCAGTATGTGTTAAAAAAGTGAAAATTTACAGTACTAATAAATCAGTAGGCAAAAACACTCTGGCTACACTCTAAAGAAAAATGGTTCTAAACAGTACCAAATTAGGGTTATTTGGCTTGTAACAATAGCAGAACCCTTTTTGGTGCTAAATAGAACCATTTTTATAAGGTTCCATAAAGAACCATGCTTTGAAAGTACTAGGAACTCAATAGTTTGATAAAGATGATTGGTAGGAAACCAGTTACAATTTGAAACTTAAAATCTGTAGACATTTTAAGAAAGAAATCATTTACCTGTTGAGAGTGTGTTGACAGTCTGTAATTGAATGGCTAAGCTCCAGAAAACCAGTAATGATGTGGCTTTGACAGTTACAGATTTGAAAAACAAAAAGGCGGGAAAAAAGAACCAAAGAACCTTTTCAGCATGTAAAGGGTTGTTCAGGGTCATGCGGTTCTAAATAGAACTGTTTCTGCGTGTAAAGAACCTTCAAAGAACCATCTTTTTTTAGATTGGATTCTGAAGTTCACATCCAGTAGACACTTTACTATCCTATAAGGCCACAGAAGAGAGTCAAGAGACACAACTGACACTAGTAGGTCACATGAAAACATGAAAACATGACAACATGACGAATAATGTCTGGATTACATTAATAATACACACATTCACACAATATAGAACATATAGAACACATTTTCAAATGGTTGAGAAGTACATATTTAAAAGAAGAACCCCTCAGGGTGTTTTTCAATCAGCTCCCAAGTTTAATAGTCAAGGCACTGAACACTGAAGTCAGGCATTTTATGGGTTGTCTCAATCACAAAATTATTCCAGTGCACTGGTATGTCCGCTCCATAGAAAATCCCACAATGCATCACAAAAACCAGAGTATAAATTATCAGTTCCTTTTACAAAAATTCTGAAGCACAAAACATAAATCGTATAATCAAATAAACATTGTGATGTGATTTGAAAAAAAAAAAGTTATTTAATTATATGTCAATATAAACACATAAACACAATCTAATTAATATATATTTTTTGTATTTATATTATTAAAATGTTGCAGGAATATGTAACAGAACAATCAAAGTATGTTTCATAATTTAACTTTAAAGGGTTAGTTCACCCAAAAATGAAAATAATGCCATTTATTACTCATGTCGTTCTACACCCGTAAGACATTTGTTCATCTTTAGAACACAAATTAAGATATTTTAGTTGAAATCCGATGGCTCAGTGAGGCCTGCATAGACAGCAATGGTACTTCCTCTCTCAAGATCCATAAAGGTACTAAGAACATATTTAAAACAGTTCATACGAATTTAGTGGTTCTACTTTAATATTATAAAGCGACGAGAATACTTTTTGTGCACCAAAAAAACAATAAAAAACAAAATAATGACTTTCCAACAATATAGTGATGGGCCGATTTCAAAACACTACTTCGGAGCTTTACGAATCGAATCAGTGATTCGGAGTGCCAAAGTCACGTGATTTCAGCAGTTTAGCCATGTGATAGGAGATCCGAATCACTGTTCCGAAGATGAACAAAGGTCTTACGGGTGTAGAACGACATGAGGGTGAGTAATAAATGACATTATTTCCATTTTTCGGTGAACTAACCCTTTAAAGGTGCCCTCGAATGAAAAATTGAATTTATCTTGGCATAGTTAAATAACAAGGTATGTTATTTAGATCATAGGTACTCCATTGTTACCTCCTTCTTATATAAATCTCATTTGTTTAAAAGACCTCCGAAGAACAGGTGAATCTCAACATAACTGTTACGTAACAGTCGGGGTGTACGCCCCCAATATTTGCATATGCCAGCCCACGTTTCCAACATTATAAAAGGCATTAGACAAGGGCAGCCAGTATTAACGTCTGGATGTGCACAACCAAATCATCAGACTAGGTAAGCAAGCAAGAACAATAGTGAAAAATGGCAGATGGAGCAATAATAACTGACATGATCCATGATAACATTATATTTTTAGTGATATTTGTAAACTGTCTTTCTAAATGTTTCGTTAGCATGTTGCTAATGTACTGTTAAATGTGGTTAAAGTTACCATCGTTTCTTACTGTATTCACGGAGACAAGAGCCGTCGCTATTTTCATTTTTAAACACTTGCAGTCTGTATAATGCATAAACACAACTTCATTCTTTATAAATCTCTCCAACAGTGTAGCATTACCTGTTAGCCACGGAGCACTATTAAACTCATTCAAAATCAGAAGTAAACAATATAACAGTAATACTCACATAATCCGACGCATTCATGCCGCATGCATGATGAACACTTTGTAAAGATCCATTTTGAGGGTTATATTAGCTGTGTAAACTTTGTTAAGGCACTGTTTAAGGCAAGCGCGAGCTCTGTGGGAGGAGAGCACGGGATTTAAAGGGGCCGCAGCATAAAATCGGAGCGTTTATAATGATGCCCCAAAATAGGCAGTTAAAAAAAATCTATGGGGTATTTTGAGCTGAAACTTCACAGACACATTCAGGGGACACCTTTGACTTATATTACATCTTTTAAAAACATAATCTAGGGCACCTTTAAACAGCATAATTAAAAATAATAAGGTCAGAACTATATCTGTCCTGCCTGTTCTTGATAAATACAATGGTGACGTTTTACAATGCAAGCTGCCCCAATACAACAAAGTCTTACATGTGACAGGAAGTGTGCAAGACTGTCCCAGGTCTGAAAAATGCCAATTCTAAAAAAAAAATGCCAACATTCATCTTGCTCAGAAACTCCAAAATTGCAAGATTTAGAGAAAAAGTTTATTATAAAGTGCAAAGTACTGAAAATCAAAATGTATAAATAAAGCTCACTAAAACTGTACTTGAATTTGTACAACACTATGCACACTTCCGGTCTTCATGTCTACTTGAACACTTGGGCCAAATACAGAAAAACATCATGTCAGTAGACAAGTTGTCAAATTCAAAGAACGAAAGTGTGGGTGTTGGGAAAGACCCAATGTGTAGTGAGTCAGGGTCCGAATTCATCTACACAGTGTACTGATTCATGACCTAGTAAGCTGATTGTGACGCACCCACACTCTTACACAGCATGAAATTAGTAATCAGATGTTGATAATTACCACAAACTTGATGTCAGCTCAGCCTGCTAAAGGAAGTCATTGTGATTCACCTGTAAAAAAACAAAAACAAAAAGTCCTCCAAATTGCTGACAGCACAGCTGCCACAACACCAGGAAGCTTCGCTACTTCATAAAACCCAGTAGGGAGGAGGACGTGCGTCTCGTTAACACCCTGGGATCTCCCTTGTGAAGCCCAATCCATTACAGCAACTCGCATGACAGAGTGAAAAAGCACATAATTTTGTTCAATATTTCCAACACGTCATATTTTCTCCATTCCTTGGGCGAGGGACCAGTGCCAGAATGTTTAGAGATACCTTGTGGTATATGTTAGTGGTTGTTTTAAATGCTCCGCATATAAAAATGTTGTTGTTCTCAGCTACCAGTGAAACCTTTTAATAGTTGTGGGGTTCCCTGGATGCTTCCTGCTCCCCTCCAGATGGGCCCAGGGTTTGGCCCATGATGCTGTGGGGTTTCTATTGGACACACACGTGCACAGCTGCATTTCAACAACACAGACTGAGTGGAAAATGTGTGCATTGGATGACAAGTTGGCTGAGATTTTAAAAGCCCTGGTAAAAGTGAATCTAGTGCTTTGGGTGAGAAAGTCAAGGGTGAAAAAAATCTTACATTCATGATGACCTAAATGGTAAGACTTCATATAAGGTGTCTGTAACTAATATAATAATGCTATGTAGTAATAATAATAATAAAATTGATAGGTACTTATTGTGTTCATTTTGTATTGCAAAACACTTTTGCTGCTACTAAGGTATAATACAGGTACGGTTAGGGAGAGGTATGGGTAGGTTTAAGGGTGGGTTAGAGGGTAAGGGTCGGGTCAATAGTGTAATTATAGCTGTGATTACAGAAATTAATTACAGATGTAGGTATTATTTTAAGTATAAGTACACTGTAAAACATGTAAGTGTGATCTACTTGTAATCTGTCACCAAAAGATGGCAGCAATGCCAAATGTCTCTAACTTATAATGCTTATTAGTTTGAGATGGACAAATCAACATAAACAAACAGGTTTGATACAAGGTTGATATGTTTTATTTGTTAAAATTACATACTAATTTCACTATTGCTACACTCAACGTTTTCTAAACGTTAATGTCACAACCATGAAGTGAGCAGCCAAGAAGTGAGCAATCCACAGAGAGCATTAAGCTGTGTATCTTCACTGAACAGCTGCTGCGTGCGGTCGGTGCACCTGATCCCGCGCGTCTCACGGGCGCAATCTCCGTCCAATAGCAGCGCGCGTCTCTGCGGAGGCCCCGCCCACACGCGCTCATTGAACTTTCATTATTTGCATCAAGCGCCCGCACATCCACTTTTACTTTCAAGCTCTTCGGCAGACGGTCCAACATAGCACTTTCTGTTCGTCAAGATGCGTGACGCTCTCATCGGTTTGTGCATTGGGATTATACTGTTAATAAACAGCGGGTTTGTAGTAATGAGGAGGCAGGACTCGTCTTCAGCTCTTGGCAGTATTTTCCGTACGAGGTGCGCCGCCAGGTGCCTGAGCCTTCACAGCACGCGCATCGCTCTCTCTCCAAGACATTTCCAGGTAAGTAAAAAAAGAGTTGACAAGTAAATGTTTACTGAGTCAAATGTACTGAATAAGACAGTCACTTAGAAATGAATAAGTGCCTTTCCCCCTGCCTTATTTATGAAATAATATAGGCCTACTTCATAATGTTTTTTATAGTGTTTTTTTTTCACAACATATACAGATTGTTTAGCTTTTTGTATTGCTGTTATTCATATGTTAGTAGTGATATTACTGTTTTGACTTTTGACTTAACTAAATAACCAGCCAGACTAAATTTAATAAAAACATAATATGCATTATTATTATTGCCATGATATTTAGGCAATATAAAGTTGATTATGGATCTAAATAATCTCAAATTCATCTAAATGGCCAGGAAGAGTAGAGATTGAATGATTGTAAAAGTACAGAAATTATACAAATCATAAATTAAATAAGCTACTTTACCCCTGAACCTTTGTTGTTGGGTATCATCAAACTGATTATTGGTTGATCTAATAATAATAATAATTGATTCATTTTAATATTTAAAACTCCAGATAGATCATTCAGTGGCTTGTTGTCTCATTTCAATTTAATAAAGAAATGTACGATCACTCTGCACCTTATCAGATGAACTATACTCTTGTTAGTGAAATGACAGTTATTTGTAGTGCTATACCTTAACCAGTGAACACAAGCAAGCTCACTCATCAGCTCATCCGTTTGAATTCCTAACAATTCACCCAGAGGAGTTCTACTATAAACAAACAGATGCAAAGAATTGGAAAACTGGAGACACAACTGTACAAATCTCTGCCAGCCTCAGTCTCAACACTGCGGTTGGGGTTTTCATTAGAAGTTTAAAGTTACTTGCTTCTTTGTTTATGTTGGTTATGACAGACCGTGGGAGGATTTGGGGTGGGGGTAGAAGAGGAGAGTGTGTTTTAGAGACTTCCTCTGTGTATATATGTGTGTGTGTGTGTGTGTGTGTGTGTGCGTGCCTTATATGTTTATGTGTGTTTGTATCTGCACAAAGGCATGTGGAGGGGAATCTTTGTGCGTGTGTCTGCACTTTTTGTCTGCTGTCAACAAACTCCCTTGTTACAGTGATTATATTCATCCTCATGTCCTTCCTGATCTTTATCATGAGTTTGTACCCACATCCGACCCAGAAATAGACAGCTAGTCAAATTCATTTACAGTTCTTTTGCAAACCTTTAGTACGAATGAAAGAGAAATTCTTTTGTTCAATTTAGAATATATTTAAAAAAAGATGATTTAGTAAGTGTCAAACATTATTCAGAATCAGAAGTATTTTTCCCTTTCATATTGTTTCATGAATAAGCTATTCTATTCCACAATAATAACTTAACTTAAAGTTTTTTTTTGACTATATACATCAACATGAGCAAACATGTGCTCAACCAATGCAAACAATTAAAAAGCCCAATGCCCATTCAAAAGCCCCAATAAAAATCTATATATCCATTCAAATTAAATCATCTCCTATCTTCAAATGCCCTGTCTGCTCATCACAGTGACGGCCTTGTTGTTATCTGAGCCAGACATCAGTGCAGAAGGAAGCTATGCACATCAGTCTCTTTTATCAAATGCTTTATTCTACAGCAAGCTGTCCATCTGGAGATGCTATCAAATTAGACACTGGTCTAGAAGCTCCTCATTGTCTCAGAACCGATTCCACAATGCGTTCAAAGCGTTCCAGAGCTCTCCGACTTGAACAGCTGCCTTCATTCTGCTGTCCGAGCAGGAACTAAACCAGAATGAATGCTTTTCATATCTGCTGATCATTGTCTTCGCGTCCACATCCCTAAAGCCCACTTACGCTGTTTCCCGAGGGGGGAGGCCATTTTGGCAATTATCCCCCTTCCTCTAGTATCAAATGGAGACCGGGGTCATGGGTTAATTTGAACGGACTGAGCTGAATGTCAAGTTATGCTGTGGCAAGGCATAACATCGAGCTATGAGGAGCTATCACTGATGATTAATGATTATGGGAAATTAGAGAGCATTTGATGTGGTTCAGAGAACGTCTTATCTGTCAGCGTTATGCAGACAGTTACGTGGAAATACACAGATCTTTCAGCTGTCTCAATATCCTTTTTGACTTCCATTGTTTTATTTGATCAACAGTCTTTGGTTCCAAGTTTTTCCAGGAACCAATAGTTATTTAGATGTATGGTTTTAGTCAAGGCCGTAACCATGTCTTGAATTTTGGGGAGACCATTTTTTTTCCAAGGGGGTGGGGGGTGTTTTTGCATCACTGGATATTTCTATCATAAAACAGTTGTCAAATATTAAATGTTCAGCTACATCTTACCACACACTCTTTCACCATTAAAACTAAAGCATCGCCCTCTCATCTTCTGTGAACGCCTTATTTGATTTGATTGGCCGTCTCAATCATTTTGACATTGATGAGCTCTGTTAGACCATGGAGGCAGATCAGCCTAAAAATAGAACTTTTAAAACTTTCTGTCATCCTATAACAGCAGAACAGCATCAAGAATATCAAAATAATGGGGGCTGGTTTTAGTAATTCATTATAAAGTATAGTATACAATTATTTCATACACATAAGAAATGGGTCAATGATGTGACGCTTTTTTCTGTCCCATTAATTTATTCAAATAAACAATAAAACAACATAAATGAATACATTTGAATACACATTTTTATTTTTTTTTTATATTAAAATTAATTTTAAAATATTTTTAGGGGGGCATAATGTAAAAAATGTCACTGTCCTGATATAACAAAAAAAGAAAAATCATAATTAAAAGAAGGATTTTAAAAAAACAAAACAAACAAAAACAAAACATTATTAATATTTGAAAAACATTTTGTCGAAGTCATGTAGTCATGTGGAGCGACCAAGTCTTGTGGTCCAACCAATTTGAAGAAACACACTGGAAAAAAAAAACTTAGAGATAGAGATTTTAAAAAAAGCCTTTTAAAATATCAGTTAATTTGTTTTTGTTTGTTTTTTTATGACAAGACAAGGTTGTACAGTGTCATGTGTTACAACTTCTGCCAAAAATCTAATATTTATGAAGTAATTCATAATAGTTGTTAAAAAAAAACTTTTTTTAATGTGTACATATTCAATGTGTAAGAAAATATTTAATAGTTTTTACTTGATGGTTACACTACATGACATTTTAGAGTCATTAAATGTAAAATTTCTTGAAAATGTTAAAAAACATACAAAACCAACATGAACACAAAGTAATACATTTGTAAGAGAAATATTTTTATTATCATGTAAGCTCTTATACGTGATTGACCCAATAACAGTTAAAACATGTCCCATATACAGTACCATTAGTAATGAGAATAGGTTTGTGTAGCTCTGATGTGAGCACATGCATAACGTCTAAGTGAACTAACCATGCTTATGCTGCCGGCTTGATCCATTGATCCCACCACAGGCCAAAATAGATTTGTTTAGCTCAATTCCCCATAGCGGTGTAGTCGCAAGATCTGGCAGTGATAATACTGTGGTTACTTTAGAGTCCCCTCCATGTGCAATAAAATATACAGTGCATCTTAAAGGTTTTATCCTTTCTTTGTTATTGTGCTATTCAATAACCATTATTCTGAAGGCTGGCCAAGGGCGTTATCCTGTGGTCTGCCAATCAAATATGCTGCGCATAAGCTTAAAACAACTAGTTGTTATTCAGATAAACAAAACCCTTTGACGATTCCTGACACGCTACGGAACATTCCAAGATCTGCTATGCAAACAGGTGCTGATGAGTGATTTCTGGTGTTTCTGTGCTCAGGTTAGTCGTTTTAATAAGGGAGGGGATGTAGACTGACTGTTCTGGTTTATGAGCAATTGTACATTGCCGTAGTCAGGGCTGTGTTTTTAAACAAGAATAATGCGTTCATAATAGGAAATTTCCTTTTTAAAGCCTCTCTGCTCAGCAGGGGCACATTAAAATAACACGATTCAAATGAGCCTGTCTGATGTGACTGGTGATTACAGCATTCTGACACGCAATTCCATCTGTCTCTTCTGTCCGCAGAGTAATGGATCCCTTGGATGGTGTCAGAGCCATAAACAGTGTGCAAAGGTAATTTCTGTCAAAATTACACAGCATTTCACAGCAGCTTGACATAAAAGCCAACACAGATCTATCACTGTAAAACATTGGTATGCCTCTGCACCTCCTGTAATGACATCATACATCATCGTAAAAGCTACTGTATTTGTCAGCTATCGCCTTGGACTATTATATCAGTGCTAGCTGGTTGTCGTACAGAAATGAGATTATGATTCACTAGCAAAGCTAGAGGTCACATCTGTAATGAGACTGATACAAATGGAGTTGAAAGGCTATGTGTTTTGATTCACATTATATTATGCAGCCGGTGTTATTTTTCCTTTTCACTTCAAGGCAAAATGCTAATTTCAGTAAAGAACTCAACCCACTTTTCTTAATGAGGACATTAACATGCTCTAGCAGCCTAGTCATTAAATAACAATAATATGCCGGTAGCACAGGGGGAATAGAGCTGACATGTTGCCAATGCAGATTTTCCACACATTTCACTGTGGTATTATGTAAAGCTCCCTTTGATGTATTGTTCAAGACGAGGGCTGCTTGCCTTTCAGTGCTCTGTGCTTGCATTCCTTTACATATCAACCAGCTATTGCAGTCCACACAATGACAGTCCGCAGAAAACCTTCTTGAATGCACATCTGGACGTTTTGAAATATTTCAAAACAGTTCATGATTGTGCATGTTACAGTTAAGTGCCTGAGCAGACTTTTCATGGCTGGAGGGGCGGCTTTAAGGATTCGAGATCTTTAATGCATTGATGTATGTGTGCATATGGTTGGAAAGAGTGCAGCACGTGTTTTCATATCACCCTCGGGGTAAGTTCACTGGAACAGCCAGGGTTTTGACCTCCCTTCTACGATCCATGAAAACATTTGGCCAACTGGTTCATGGATTTTTACTGCGTTCTCCAGAGAGTTTCCTCCATTGGCTTTAAATGAGGACAATGCCTTTTAAACTTTTTCTGCTCATTATACAGGATCCACATTCAGTTAAAGTCCAAAAGCTTCAGGACAATGTGCTTTTGAAACCCTGTGTCAGTCATAATGCATTTAGGAATACTGTAACTAAATAATGCGTTTAGTTTTGTCATCATGTAGCAGGAATGTGCAAAATTACATATTGTCATTATCAGTTAGTGTGTGGGTTTTCTGAATGTGCAGCTTTTAGTTTTCAGTAGGATAACTCACATATTTTGTACAAATCTTTAAAGGGTTAGTTTACCCAAAAATGAAAATTCTGTCAGTAATTACTCACCCTCATGTCATTCCAAACCTGTAAGACTTTCGTTCATATTCGGAACACAAATAAAGATTTTTTTGATGAAATCTGACAGCATTTAGTCCCTCCATAGACAGCTTTCGCAACTGGAACTTTGACGCTTCATAAAGAGAACAAAAAACGAATCCATATGAATTTAGCAGGCTAGTCCAAATTTTCTGAAGAGACACGATCGCTTTATATGATTTATCGTGAATAAACCGCATACGATTTGGCAAAGGCTGCGATTATTTTATGCACTATGGCTCTGTGATCAGTAGTAAATGCTTCTCCATCTGAAAGCCAGAGGGCGCTCTTGCACAGAAACTCTAAATATGCCCTGCCGCAGAAGTAGATAACATGCGTCATATCGCTGTAGCTGAATAAACAGAAGATTGAAACGCTTTGATTAAACATGACTAATAAACACACGACTGCCTTATAGAGTACCTCAGGGATGACGCATTTTTGTAGGCAAAACCCGGAAGCGAGTTAGCATTTTAGGGCTTCCGGTTCCAATGCCGTAAAGTCTATGGGTTTTTCGAATGGGTTTTTGCTAAATCGCCTGAAATAAGGTCTGTGGTTAACAAAGCCTCTGAATATTTTCACGTTTTGATCTATGACATAAAACACACCAGTTATAACCCGCATGTGATTTTTTAAACCTTTATTGTGTCTTAAAAACGGCCGTTGCTAACAAGGTGCTGAAATGGACTACTTCCTTTGGCGGGGACTTTAGACGTCATCATGACAAACAGGACATTTGGACATCATTTCTCATGAAAAAGTGGATAAGTATTCATAACAGCACAGATCATAATCAGCGAGCATGTTTTTAAATAGAGTTGTTTTTTAAATACAGTTTGAGGACGCTTGGTGGTGACGACGTTGATCTGTGACCATGGTGTGCTGTAGTCCGTTTATAGCCTACTGTTAGCTTTTTATATCTGACGACTTTATTTAGGCTTCAAAATGCATAAATGTTGTGTTAACTTGTAAAGATTATCTTGATAGACAAAACGTGTAAGTGTCATAACCCTTTGTTAAACACAGAGCTTATTTTCGAGCATAGGCTTTTCGATCCCTCAATCATAGGCTTTCGATCGAGGGAACCCGTGCGCCGCTAACTTCTGGGTTGGCCTACAAAAACACGTCATCCCTGAGGTACTCTATTCTGTGTAAGAATCCACATCATCTCACAGAAGGTCATTATGTAGTGAGTTTTCAGTAAAAACATGTTATTCAATGTTTTCTTTTGTTGGACAAGATGTTAATACATGCTTCTTATGTCTGGAAAGATGTGTGACGTGTGCTGCTTTTTCAAATGTATATTATAAGCGACTCAAACTCGCAGTGCTTTTAGATGGATTAGCATTTGGAGCCATACTTCATTGACAAGCTGCGCATAAAAAAATAATCACAGCCTTTGCGATTTCATAATTGCACTAAGAATCGTTAATCGCATTTAAGCTAACAATTAGGGATGCCCAGTATATGTTTTTTGTTTGTTTGACGTTATCAGGAATTTTAATATTTATATTTATATTTATATTTTACAATAGCTCTTGAAAACTTTAAAGGGTTAGTTCACCCAAAAATGAAAAGTATGTCATTAATGACTCACCCTCATGTCGTTCCAAACCCGTAAGACCTCCGTTCATCTTCAGAACACAGTTTAAGATATTTTAGATTTAGTCCGAGAGCTTTCTGTCCCTCCATTGAAAATGTATGTACAGTATACTGTCCATGTCCAGAAAGGTAATAAAAACATCATCAAAATAGTCCATGTGACATCAGTGGGTTAGTTAGAAATTTTTGAAGCATCGAAAATACATTTTGGTCCAAAAATAACAAAAACTACGACTTTATTCAGCATTGTATTCTCTTCCGGGTCTGTTGTCAACCCGGGTTCACAACTCCGCAGTGACGCTGCTGACGTGTTATCCGGTGTGCCAGAGCTTCGTTTACAGTCTGAGGGAGACGCACGCTGTATTCAAGCTATTCTACATTGTTTGTATTTTGGTGTTGCTATATTTTTTAAAATGGTGCGTAAGTGTGCATGTCGCGGATGTCCTAATCGCCAAAAACAGTGATGTAAAAGTGCATTACCAATGCCGACAGATGAAAGGATTCAATGGAATCAATTCAATGGAATCAATTCAATGGAATCAATTCAATGGAAAGGATTCCAGAAGAGAATACAATGCTGAATAAAGTCATAGTTTTTGTTATTTTTGGACCAAAATGTATTTTCGATGCTTCAAAAATTTCTAACTGACCCTCTGATGTCACATGAACTACTTTGATGATGTTTTTATTACCTTTCTGGACATGGACAGTCTACCGTACATACACTTTCAATGGAGGGACAGAAAGCTCTTGGACTAAATCTAAAATATCTTAAACTGTGTTCTGAAGATGAACGGAGGTCTTACGGGTTTGGAACGACATGAGGGTGAGTCATTAATGACATAATTTTCATTTTTGGGTGAACCAACCCTTTAAGATCAAATTAAGTGAGCTGCTGTGTTTTTAAAGGGGATGAAAAGATAAGCCTTCTCAGAGAAACTATTAACATGTTGAAAGTAAAATAGCATGTTCAATTACAAGAGCAACACACTTTCAAAACTCTGAAATCATTTCCCCCCCTCAAAAAACAAAACAAAACTTTTAATCCATCCCATTCAAAGCATTGCAGCTAAAAATATTAAACATGAAAAAAAGGTTAGCCTCACTAAATGACTAGTCTCTTGCTGACTATCGTGACCTATGCTTAAAATGAGTCCTTAAATGTATTGATTCCTTGATTAAAAAAAAAAAAAAAAAAAAGCTTTTTGCTTCTAATTAAAAAATTGTTTGCTTAAAAAATTGTTTGGTTATCAGTAATCTCTCATTGAAATATGGCCCATGGGAATCATGGCTTTGATAAAGCTAAACTTGTTTATCAGTCTCTGAGGAGAAGATGGAGTTCCTTGCATAACATTGGTGGTTTGCGCTGGAAATACAGACTGCGTTCACTCCTGTTGGCTTTCATGCCACATTCAGGTGAACAGGCTTCTAAACGTAATTAATCCTTCAATCTCACTACAAAGTGTGCGCATCTAATTAAAGAACTGTATCATATCATGTCATTGCATACAGTACATGCACAAAGCAGACTGCAGCTTTTGTTTTTCTGACCTTGTTTACCGCTACATTCCAGAACTACTGTAGCATTTGCATTCAGTGTGAATACACAAACATCCATTGATACTCCTAACAGAGTGTTTACAAACTAGACTTGTGATTGAAAATGCCATATTGGAACTTAAAATGTGTTCCTGCTCAGAAGCTAGTAGCTTCCAAAATAGTCTGTTAACTTGATGCTTCTTGTTTAGGCTGCTTGCCTCGAATTGACTGTTAACCTAATGGCCTCCTCTCATCGGCTCTTTTTGATTCATAATAACTATACTCAGACAGCACTTGGAAAGCTCTTCACTGAAGTACTCTTCAAAGCGATTAACGTGCTAGAGCTACATACACCAATTCCTCAATTTTTGAACAACATCTACAAATGTTAAAGTACACAGTCGGCCCTCAAATCAAAGATCTGCTCTTGAATATTATTATGCTTCTGCAGCACGTGGCTTTTAGGCATTTGATATTCAAATGTCAGCGAAATAATTAGTGTGCCTTGACAGTTCTCTTAGCCTCCAGTTTAATTGCTGGTTCAAGTATTGCTGTGGCACCAATGCAATTGGAAAACCAAGAGTGCCAGCAATTTTCATGGCATGAGCAAGATTTCAATTACAGTTGCTGTACATAATTTGCTGAGACTGGCAAAGTGAATGTCTCAGTGGTAGATTAAACAACGCTTGGAACCTTCTTAAAGAAAATGCAATTTGTCCAAATGTTGGGTCCAGACATGGGTGGGATTCTTGCATTCCTCCCAGCATTAAACACCCAAAGCAAAGCATTATTCAGACTCACTTACACTAATAAAGATTTCAAAAGATTTTTTTTTAGTTTTTTTTTGCAGCAATGCCATAGAAGAACCATTTTTGGTTCCCCAAAGAACCTTTTCGTGTTCATTTCTTACAAGAACCATATTTTTCTTAGTGTAAAGAACATTTTAATAATCCGAAGAACTCTTTTCCACTATAAAGAACCTTCTGTGCAATGGAAATATGGACGTTAAAGGTTCTCTGTGGAACCATCAATGCTACTAAAGAAACTTTATTTATTTTTAAGAGTGTTGTGGAGGGAGCAACTCAATTTTTACCATTTTATTCAAAAGAAACAGGCCTTTTTTATGTAATGCTGAAAAGTACAAAACTTTTTTTTTCGGGCTTTGTTGTTTGTTCAAGGGCAATGCGTCTTAGCTGAACTGGAACTCACCCAAGGCTTCTTCTCAGCTCAATCTCCATGTCCGCAGCTCTTAAATAACCTTCATTTTGTATGGTGGAAGGGAATGCTTGATTTGAGTCTGAAATGGGGCGTAAAACTAACTGGCGCTGGGGTACAATAAAGACACTGGGAGCGAACGCTTTCGTGGAGATTACAGGTGCCTCACGGACAAAAGTGGAGTGGGTTTGGCACAAGCCAAAAGGTGGCTTTAGAAAGGTGAAAGCGATTGGATTGGAATACTTTAAGTGATTTATAGCTTAGATCTATGCTGTTCTTTTTCCACCAACATGCAATGCATCATAAAGGGCCGTTACACAAAGGGCCATTGAGTGCTGTATTTGAGAGACTGATAAATGAGACTACGGTTGTGAATGCGGCGTTCCTCAGAACAAGCCATTGTTTACAATGGTTGAGGTTTAAGGGTGAGGCCGAATAAAAATGTAGTTTAAAAAGAGGCCAATGAATCTACTTGTCATATACGATATGAATAATATCTGATCAATTATAAAATATGTGGGTAGGAGGTCATTTCCCTGCATTGAAAATCCAACACCTGCAGAGTATTGAGTGAGGAGACTTGGGTGTTTATCAATAGACTGAATCATATATCATACATCTATCACATATGATGCTGCATAATCAAGGTAGGAGGGCATTTTTAAGGGCATTATTTGTTTCAAGACTGCTAAAGTTAATAATTATGTTAATAGTTTATGGGTCAAGAATGAATAACATTGGTCCCACTTTATATTAAGTGGCCTTAACTACTATGTACTTACATCAAAAACTAAGTACAATGTACTTAATGGGTTCATATTGAATTGCAAAACACTTTTGCTGCTATTGAGGTGGGGTACTGGTAAGGTTAGAGAAAGCTTTGGTGGTATGGGTAGGTTTAAGGGTAGGGGTAAGGTGTAAGGGATGGGACAACAGAGTAATTATAAATGTAATTACAGAAATTAATTACAGATGTAATTACATGCAGGTGTTTTTAAAATATAAGTACAATGTAAAAACATGTATGTACACAATAAGTGCATTGCATCAAATGATTAATTTAAATGTAAGTACACAGTAGTTAAGGCCACTTAATATAAAGTGGGACCATAACGTTTATACAATTTTCATCAAAAATTTTAATGACTCTAAAAATTTTATTTTGTGTGATCTTCAAGTAAAAGGTAATAACAGGGAATGTACATATAATAATTATTTTCAAAAAAGTTTTTAAATATTTTCTAATGAAAAAAATATTTTTACAAATATGTATTCATTTGTGTACATTTTTTTAAGAGAATTACCACAGATCTATTATATCATTTTCTGTTTTATGTTTTTTTCTCCTTGCAAACTGGTTGCACCATGACTTTGTTGGTCGCTCCACATGACCTTGATTTGGCAGACAAAAGTCTTTCAAATATTAAGCAGCAAAGCAGCTTTATTAAATTGCTTCTAAAACAGTAATAATAAAACATTATGTTATACTACTTACATTTTTTTTTATATGCTACATTATGATATATTAGGCATAAATGAATTAAGTAGGTAGTACAGTAAGTAGGTAAGTAATTAAATAAATAAATAAACAGTCACATGTATTTACATAGTGCTTTATATAATACAGATTGTTTCATAGAAGCTTTACAGTCAACAGGGAAAAACTGTCAATATTGCAAATTTCTCCAGTTAGGACACAATAAATTTGATTTTAATTAAACCTTTAATTTCAATAAAGCAGCTTAACAGGAGACAGTATGGTGTCATTATTTGATGTCAACTCAATTCACTTATTCTGTGATCTCATTCAATAGTGTAAAGTATACAGCCAAATTGTTTCAATTTATGAATATTAATTAATTAAAAGAACATAAAAAGATAAATGCAGTTTATTTGCCAGTCTCTTTATTCTTTATATATTTCACCTAGTGCAAATGATAAACATGCAGTAAACATTAGTACTGTACAAATTGTATTGTAAGTAAATGAATCTTCAATTATGCAATGCTTGTATTATTTAATGTTGCATAATGTGGTGTGCATGATGAGTTGATATTTACACGCATGGGAAACAGAAGCAGGCAAAGCGGAATTCTCTCAGCTGCACAGGCGACTCTGAGACAACGTTTCGTGTGTTAGAGCACACAAGCTTCAGGCAATCTCAGCAGGGCTCTGGCCGCTCTGAATTCCATAAAACTGCCTCCTCTGCCGCCTCTAACTGCCCCCGTGCCTCTCCCATTATTCATAGTTTCCGACGACTGCACCACCCCAAGCCCGCGCCGTCTTTAAAAGGTGTGCGTTTTTACTGCCCTCCCAGATAAATGTGTTTCCCACTCTCATTCTCACTCAGAAACATCGCCCCAAGGAAAACCTCAGTTCCCCCAGCACAAACACACATATATTAACAATTTGCACAGACACACACACACTAACGGAAATGCGCCTCAACCTTATCGTTTCCTCCTGATACTAAATCCCTGGATTAACAAGCATTTTAATGCGAAACTTTCTAACTGACGTCTGCAGAATCTTTCCTTCGGAAGGAAGTGTACGTTTTTCCCAAGGTGGTGGTAAAGGTCCATTCATGCTGTTCTGAAAATGTGACCATTGAAGTAAAGACAGCTCCTAGATCAGCATAATGTGTAATGTTCACATCTCTCCCCAGCATGCTCCTGCAGAGCAGCGTTTAGCCCCAGCACCATAGTGACCGCTGTGTCTCACCGTGGCATGAAATTGGAAATGCGAATTCCCCAGAGGCAGCCACGCTCACTCATGCAAGGAATTGAAGTGTCAATTTTAAGGAAAGGAGAATAGAAGATGAGAGAGCGAGTGAAGGAGAAGGAGAAAGAGCCAGGGAGAGAGTCAGGTGTAGACATTGAAATGAAAGAGTTTTGGCATGTGATTTAAGTGCTGAATGCAAATGTCAGTGATCAGAATACATTCAGGGATCTCTCCGCTGACACTTCCAAGTTGCAGAGAAGTTAATGACAGACTCCAAACACCTACGTGTGATCAAAATGACAAAAGTGCCTTTGTCTGAACGATTTGAGAACTAGAAAACTGCTAGATTACAAATCACTGTAGCTCTTCAGATCAGCAGAAACTATTCAAAAGCTGTCGTGACATCAGATTTTCACTAAACAAGTATTATGTCATAAAGTATTTACAATAACGATACTATCGAGATACACTAGCTATAGAAATGTGGAAAAAATGCTATGTCAAATACATGCTTAACTTTGTTTAGTTTCAGTTTTCACTTTTTTTTTTAGGCCATTGAATCACTTTAAATACGATTTTAGGGAAGTGAAGAGAGAGTCCTTCACATACGTACTTTAATACTCAAAGACGTACAAAAGAAGTATACAAAAAGATCTTACTCTTTATCTGCACTTATTGCAGAATGGGGTGTCTAACACCCCACCTTTTCCAAAATCCAAAAGAATCCAAAAATTTCCCATTCTGGCTAACATTTTTTCAGGTGTGGGCAAAGTCTCAGTAGTAGCTACATGCTGTGTCTTTTTCTTTTTTTCCCCATTTTATGACAGGTGGCAACCACTGTTAAGATGCGATTCCAATCAGATAGTTAGCAGGGCTGGATTATTTACAGTGATATTATATGTGTAGTTTTAAAGATACATTAGGTAACTTTTTGCCCTCTAATGGTTGAAGCAAAAAACTACAAGTTACTTGCAGAGGAACATTGTTTTGATCATTACGTGAGCTGTGATTTGTTATTCTGCACAGATGAATCCCATGGTTTGAAGCGCACAGCTGTGCCCATGGTTACAGATGTTCGCCTTATCAGTGTGAACGTCACTAACTACATCACTAACTGCTCTCCCAGTAATGAATGGTGGATATCTAAAAAGTGTCTTATGAGCAGTTAAGTAGCCATATAGTAGTAGTATTTTAGTACCATAGTAATTTACACTATAAAAAAGATTGTTTTTTGAAGGTTCTTTACACGTTTAGACCCTGAAGAACCCTTTACATGCTGAAATGGTTCTTTGTGTTAGAGTTTAGGGTTCTTTTTTCCCGCCTTTTTGTTTTTCAAATCTGTAACTGTCAAAGCCACATCATTACTGGTTTTCTGGAGCTTAGCCATTCAATTACATAGCCTGTCAACACACTCTCAACAGGTAAATGATTTCTTTCTTAAAATGTCTACAAATTTTAAGTTTCAAATTGTAACTGGTGTCCTACCAATCATCTTTATCACACTATTGAGTTCCTAGTACTTTCAAAGCATGGTTCTTTATGGAACCTTATAAAAATGGTTCTAGTTCACCAAAAAGGGTTCTGCTATTGTTACAAGCCAAATAACCCTAATTTGGTACTGTTTAGAGTCTAGGTTAAGGCAAAATCACGGTTTGTAAGATGGTTTTGTAATGTATTCATTCATTATTTCAATTTTGTTAATTTTGAACTACAAAAGTTACAAAGTGTACATTTAACATGATATCAATATATTTGATTTCTTTTTAAATACGATGGTTATCATTAATATCTGTATACTGTAACATCTCTACTCAAAACAAATGCTTTTGACTTTAACATATTCGGCTGTGATTGTATGAAAAAGAATGATACCAGAGTCATTTGAGACTGCTTCCTGATACTCAAACCTCTGCTGTCTGTTCACAGTGCCTGGAGCCATGCAAAGACTCCTGGGAGTTGAAAGATGGACCTTGTCGAGATTTATGTGAGGTACAGACCGCAGCATTCTTAACAGATCTGGTAGTTTCTGGGATGTGCTCTCAATAAGAAAAAAATCTGATACAAAATGGCTGACCTTGATGTTCTGGTTTTCCAAATATTAATCCTCCATTGTTTTTCTTGACAGACTTGGCTACCATATAAGTGGTCTCCTATTGTTCAAAATGATAATGTTCTGCTCTGATCTTCTTTTTAAACAGTCTGAGAATCTCTTTGAACATTTCCCTTTGGTCTCGAATCCTGTTATTGTGGTGTTTCTCTACATTTTAAAACTCTTGGCCTAGTAACATCTATAGCTTTTCCTGTTTCTTTGGCTATAAATGCACTGTTGAGGGCAATGGGGACTTAAACCAATGAATATTAGTTCTTTTATTTGCCAGCATTGATCAGGACCTTCATCCATCATTTTAGAATTATATAAGAGCAAGCAGCATAAATTCATTCACAACATGTAAATGTAAAATGTTATAATCATCTTGTTTTGAACAGGGCCAAAAAAAAAAAAGAAAGAAAAAGAAAAAGAAAAAGAAAAAGAAAAAGAAAAAGAAAGAAAAGCCATTCTCTAAGTCAGCTGAAAAACAATATACACCTTTCATATAGGCCTAAACTACACATGAACATATACATTTTTTCTTTTTTCTATTATTTCTCTGAAATAAATAAGACGTATTATAGGGTAACATAATTATTCAACTTTCTGTAATATAATTTTCAATAATTACATTTCTAATATAATCTAGGATAGGCTCCAGAATCTCTGCCCTACAAAGGGCAAGGGGTTTGGATGGATGGATGAATTATATTATATTATATTATATTATATTATATTATATTATATTATATTATATTATATTATATTATATTATATTATATTATGTTATATTATATTATATTATATTATATTATATTATATTATATTATATTATATTATATGAATTTATAATTTTTGCATTATTTATTTAACAATTATATAAACATTTTTGCATAAAAAGTGCAACGTTTCATAAATCACTATTTCTGTGTGAATATGCCTATATGAGAATGCACACAGGTTTTATGTACAAATACATGCATACACTCACTTAGAGGAAAAAAGTGTGTTTTAAAAATCCATAGACAAATTAATGTCACATAAATGAATTGCTAGAATCTATAAGGTTTGAGATACATGTGTTTAACTTTGGTCCTGTACACTATGGCATCTCCTCAGCATGCGTTTCTCAAGCGTCATGGGGAGTGTGTGACAAGCTGTGAGTTCCTGCGATCAGTGATGGTGGTGAAACAGGGTGACTGTCCGCCGCCAGAAAGAGCCAGCGGGTTTGCAGCCGCCTGTGTGGAAGGATGTGAGGAAGACGGAGAGTGCTCAGCCCAGAAGAAATGCTGCCCAAACGGCTGCGGACACACATGCCAGTCACCTAAGAACCTCTACAGGGGTAAGACCTGATACTGAATCTGAGGGTAAACAGCTGGTTTAACCCAGTTAGCAGTTAGTTTTAAATTATCTTTAACCAGCTGTGGTCAATACTAATAACTGATAACTGTACCTTTTTGCATTTAACTCTTTCAACTGGAATGGCTAACTGAATTAGAAACAACTCAAATAGTTAAAAATTTTAGAATTTAGACTTTAAATTTAATTTCTAACCAGAATAATTTAGAATTTCGTCATCAGAAGAGTACGCGCACTGACAGATTTTTGTAACCGCGCATTCTACAGCTATAATGGAGGACTACGTAGATGAGAGATTGTGCGAAGAGGTTAGAATGTGCCCTCATTTGTACAACTCTAGTGTAATGGATCCACTGAAGGCAAGTTGCTTAGAACCCAAGTGCAGTTCATTTAACATAAATGTGAACTAAATACAAAAACAAAGACTTGTCTTGACTTGGCATGGCATGGCTTGGCAAAACAAGAACTAAAACAGAAAACTCACAAACAGCAGTTAAACACGACAATACTTGACAAAGAACAATGGCAAACATGAGGGCTTAAACACACAGAGACTCATGACATAACTAGACACACCTGAAAGCAATGATTAAACCAATGAACCAATAGGCTTGTTCGACTTCATGCAGCGCTGCACAGACCGATCGGCGTCTGACTTGAAGCACTGCATGCCGGTTAGAACTTTTATTCGACTTGAGACAGCACCAATGCAATGTGACTGTGACGTATGGCATCAAAGTACCGGGAGAGCGATTTGAGAGTAGCTGGCTGGTTCATTCTGTGCCGCATCTCAACAGCGGCTGCACGTGATTTGATGACGACATAGCTGTTTCACGATTGGCCAAATTCACCGCATGACAACGATCATGTGTGTTTGCTGTTTGTTCCCACCTTCAGTTCCACTTCAGTTCCATTTTTATAACATTTAAAGCTCTTTTCATGTAGTCACAATGTTATATTGTGTCGTGTACACTACAATGGTATAGTATATGCTTATGTTGAACTTTACTCTTGTACAAACAGACGCTGTAAGCAGTACATAAAGTATTGAATGAAAATGTCTTTGAAACGTCAGTGTATTAGTCAAATATTGCATTTATTTCACTTCAGCAGTGGCAAAAGTATGCAAACGCAGTGTGAGTGTCACACCCGGAAGCAGAAAGTGTCCGACATTACGTCTCTGTTTTCAGCTCCTGCAAAGCGGCTACTCTCGCCGATCGGTTGCATCCAGCCTCAGCTGATGTCAAACACACCTAATGACAACCTAACACATGAGAACAAGGGAATCACATGACATGATCACATGGGGACATGGGAAACACATGACAACAGGGAGCACATGGCAAACATGGAAACAAAGCAATGAAAACATAACAATAAGACATGACTAAACTTCAAAATAAATATCAAACATGAACATGAAACAAAACCAAGACTAGACATGGCATCTAGCATGAAAGAATACAACGATATTTACATCTGTTGTATCTCATGGCAAAAGATTGCTCAAAACTGTGCATGCGTTAAATGCCTGTGTACGCAAATACTTTTTATCTCACAATTATGATATTTTTCACAGAATTATAAGATATAATCTCGCAATAGCGAGTTGCAATGTCAGAATTGCAAAATATAAACTTGCAATTGCGAGAAATAGAGTCAGAATTGCAAGATATAAACTCGCAATTCTGACTTTGCAAGTTTATATCTCACACTAAAGCCTTTTTTTCTCAGAATTATGAGATATAAACTCGCAATTGTGAGAAAAAAAGTCCGAATTGTGAGATAAAAAGTTATTTTTTATTCAGTGGCGGAAACAAGCTTCCATAGATAGTTATGTGTCATATAGGCCTATCCTTGGAAAGCAGATAATGTACTGTATTAATTTAACGTAATTTTCGGTATTTATTTATTTTTTACAGGTGTTTTATCAGTATTTAGAATTTTGCACTTCATTGAATTGTGCTTTAAGGTTAACAGAAATGTCCATAAAATTACAGGATAATATCGAGGTATTGAGTTGCCAGTACTTTTTCCGTTATTTTACGGATTTATTTTTTACAGTGTATGAATACATTATAATATATTACTGATAGACTACTATAGAACAAAGGCGTATCCAGATTGTGATCTCTTAAGTTTAAATTTCTATTCTATTCTATTCTATTCTATTCTATTCTATTCTATTCTATTCTATTCTATTCTATTCTATTCTATTACCTTGATATTCAGGTGCTCCTCTGAAGCCCAGGAAGGAGCTGGTCTTTCAGGAGCTGGAGTCTGGTGTTCTGGAAGTGCGCTGGTCCTCCAAGTTCAATGTGTCAGCAGAGCCAGTGCTAAATGTTCTGCAGAGGAGGTGGAACTACGGCATCCACCCCAGTGAGGATGGAGCCACTGAGTGGCAAGTGGTGGCACGGGTAAGTGTGAAAGTATGTGTAATATAATATAATATAATACAATATAATATAATATAATAATTTTAAATATAAACATCATAAAAATTTTTGTAAATACATTAATATGGTATTGGCCAGGCATAAAATTAAATGCTTAACTTCACTTGGGATCCTTGAACTATATGTTCAGTCAGTCATTCTTTATTGACTCCCTTCAGTGATTTATATGCTCACTTCCACACTCATTCATCTGTGGTTCTGTACTGTAGACATCAGAGGAGCGTGTGTGGTTGACAGACATTCGACCCGGCCGCTGGTACCAGTTCAGAGTGGCAGCAGTCAATGTTCATGGAACAAGAGGATACACAACCCCCAGCAGACACTTCAGATCCTCTAAAGGTGAGATCAAGAAACTGTGAGATCTAATGGGGATTCTATAGAGTACCTCAGGGATGACACGTTTTTGTAGGCAAAATCCGGAAGCGAGTTAGCATTTTAGGACTTCCGGTTCCAACGCCGTAAAGTCTATGGGTTTTTTGAATGGGTTTTTGCTAAATCGCCTGAAATAAGGTCTGTGGTAAACAAAGCCTCTAAATACTTTCACGTTTTGATCTATGACATAAAACACACCAGTTATAACCCGCTTGTGATTTTTTAAACTTTTACTGTGTCTTAAATTCGGCGGTTGCTAACAAATTGCTAAAAGGGACTACTTCCTTTGGCGGGGACTTTAGACGTCATCATTAAAAACGGGACATTTGGACAGCATTTCTCATGAAAAAGTGGATAAGTATTCATACACAGTGCAGATCATAATCAGTGAGCATGTTTTTAAATAGAGTTGTTTTCTAAATAAAGTTTGAGGACGCTTGGTGGTGACGACGTTGATCTGCGACCATGGTGTGCTGTAGTCCGTTTATAGCCTACTGTTAGCCTTTTATATCTGACGACTTTATTTAGGCTTCAAAATCTATAAATGTTGTGTTAACTTGTAAAGATTATCTTGATAGACAAAACGTGTAAGTGTCATATCCCTTTGTTAAACACAGAGCTTATTTTCTGCGATTTTCCAAAAGTCTATGGGAAAAATGAATAGGCTTTCAGTCGAGGGAACCCGTGCGCTGCTAACTTCCGGGTTGGCCTACAAAAACGCGTCATCCCTGGGGCACTCTATTAGGCTCCATTTTAGGAGAATAACAATAACATGATATGTCTGTACTGTGCCGTTTTTGTACTGTAAGTTTTATTTCTTTATTTCTCCCCCTCTCAGATCCTGCCCCTCCTCCGGTTCCATCTGAACTTCATGTCAGCGAAATGACCTTTGGTGCAGAACGCTCTGTGTCTGTCCGCCTCAGCTGGAGCATGTCTGCAGATTTAGACATTCCTGTTAACCATTACAAACTCTCTTGGAGCTTGTCTGACCACACAATGCCACCCAAACTCAAAAGGAGACAGACTGCAAATGGGGTAAGTCTTATGACTTGCCCATGCCTCTGCACTTTCACTTTTTCTCTCAGCCTTTCACTATTTCATTTTCTCATATACTGGATTGTTCCCAAAACCCCTCAAGGGTTAAGCTCCCCAGCCCCTTCTTTCAGCAAGCCACAACAAATTAGATATCTTAGTGCAAATAAGTGCAAGACAAACAACTCAGGATTGGGCCTTTGATCGCACCAAGCCCTAAATTCAAGGGCTTCAGACACCAAACTAGGGTGGTACAGCATTGCATCACCGCTCTTGGCAAATGCAAACATTTCTGGGCGCCATTTGATATACAGCCAAAAACAGCATATCAATTCTAGTTGTTCTTGAGAAAAGGAAATCTCTCAATAACAGCTGAATTGTTTTTCTTTGAATGAGATCATGTTGAAGAGTTTATTTTTTCCTCCTTTAGGAATCCAAGAGATGGCAGTTGTGCCGCTTGATTCATATTTGCATGTTATATTTTTGAGGGCTTTGTCAGCTGAGGGACAGTTTCCTCAGAAAACTACATTTTTAAATGGTCGCTGAGTGAATGCAGACCAATGCAAACAACACTTCTTTCACTTTTGGGCTCTGTAAGATGACAGGGAAAAAATATTCAGATTGATTTTAAACAGATTACTTTAGTGAACAATGATTATAAGATTATAACGCAATCTGCATAAAACTCTGATAACATTGCATTTGGCGTACTCTATTGCTATGATTTATGTGATTACTAGTAGTATTAATATTAACATGTGACTCAGCTACAGTATCAGATCTCATGTTATTGAATTAAAGCAGGGGACTCTAATATGGCCTGTGGGATATTTTGGAGAAAACTTGCAACTAAAATATGCTGAAAACATTTTGTATTAATTTATTTTATTGGTATGATATTTCTATAATATTGTATTATCTACAGCAAGTTGTATTTTATACACTTTGGGATAGAAACATTTTTTTTTTATTATTATTTTGAAAGAGGATGCTTCTCCAAGGAGAGGATATTCACCAAGGCTGCATTTATTTATCAAAAATACAGTATAAACATTATTATTAACAGTATTATTGTGATTTTGTGTATCAATGTACCAGTCTTTACTGTCACTTTTGATCAATTTATTGTCAGATTAACACAAATTAAGATATTTTTCATAAAATCCGATGGCTCAGTGAGGCCTGCATTGCCAGCAAGACAATTAACACTTTCAATGCCCAGAAAGATACTAAAGATGTATTTAAAACAGTTCATGTGACTACAGTGGTTCAACCTTAATGTTATGAAGCAAGTGCACTTTTTGTGTGCCAAAAAACCAAAATAACGACTTTATTCAACAATATCTAGAGATGGGTGATTTTAAAAAACTGCTTCATGAAGCTTCGAAGCTTTACGAAACTTTTGTTTCGAATCAGTGCATATCAAACTGCCAAAGTCACGTGATTTCAGTAAATGAGGCTTCATTATGTGATAAGTGTTTTTGAAATTTCAGTGGTTCACCACTGGGGGGTGCGTGACTTGGGCAGTTTGATATGCTCTCCGAACCATTGATTTGAAACAAAAGATTCGTAAAGCTTCGAAGCTTCATGGGTTTACCTTCTAGTTACATTTTTTGGGGTTGGGATTTGTATTGCTGTGACTTTTGTAATGCATCCCTGTGGGTTTTGTGTGTGTGTGTGTGTGTGTGTGTGTGTGTAGGACTCTACTTATGCAGAGCTGGATGACTTGAGAGAGAACAGGAGTTACACTGTGGAGTTGCAGGCAGTTTCATACTGGGGTCAGGTCCCCCTCAAGAGCTCCAAGGCCATTCTTCAGTTTACTACAAGCCAAAGACAATCTGGTACAAAACTATTTAATTGCTGTACATTTTTGCTTGATATATAACAGCACTCATTTGGGTGTTGTGAAATTCAGTGAAAACAGCTGTAAATGTTTTGAATTTGCAACGTTATACTTTTCCCCCATATTTCATGTCATTCAGATTTGGAATCCACAGTCAGCCCGGTCTTTATAAAACCCCAGTCAGATCTATTAGATGTGGGCACTCCGTTCTATCAAGATGGACAGCTTCAGGTCCGGGTTTACTGGAAAAAGAAAGGTATGACAGATGCAATAGACCGCGTCTTTCATGTGGGAAACAGTCCTGTTCTGTTACTGTGCTGGATGTCTTTCTTCCTCACAGCTATGCTTTGTAATTATGTAAACACTGTGCTTATTAAAGAGTTAAGAATCAGAATATGTGTAATTAAATGAAGAACAATAGCTCTTTGTTTGGGAAGAGATAAGAACTACTATTGAAGTAAGTGTGGACCTGTTTGTGTGCTAACATGAGCTGATGAGGCATGTCTCAGCCTAACTTCGCATGCTGCAAATTATATTTAAACTGTTTCGGTTTGTCAGTGAGTGATGAGTTAATCCTACATTAAACTCACAAATGAAAACTGTCATGGAAATGAAAACATTTCATCCATACCAAGCCATGCGAAATGGTGCTTGAAATCTTTTCATTGACCTCTGCAAGGATGTTTTTTTTTTTTTTTTTTTTTTTTGTAATTTCAATAACTTAAGACTCACACTGGCCACATGTCAAATCCCTTAATCTCTCTAATGGATGTCCCACAGATTTATCTAATACTGATCTGTCAGGCACATTATCAAAATTGCTTTGCTTTGCATATTTTGCTTGGTTTTGCATATTTTCTGGATGCTATTACTGAGCACTGATTACTTGTAACATCTTATTACAGTAGTAACTACATGTAACATATGTAACAATGACACTAAAATAAAGCAATACCAAAAATTCTGTCATTATTTACTTAGTTATGTTGGGTTACACGTTATTATAGGTGTATTTAACTATTATGTACTTACATCAAAAAAATAAGTACAATGTAGTTATTATGTTCATGTTGTATTGAAAAACACTTAAGGTTAGGGACAGGTTTAGTGGTTTGGTTAGGTTTAAGGGTGCGAAAAACCATTTTTTTGTATAGACAATACAACAGACATGAACAAAAAAAAGAGACATTTTTCAAAATGTTTTCTTTTGTGCTTAACAATAGAAAGAAATGCATACATACATGGGGATTAGTTAATGACAGAATTTTAATTTTTGAGTAAACAACAGTTCCATACAAGAAAGAGCGCTGATATTCAGTACACCAGAACAATTGGATATGTGAACTTGCTGAGATATAGAATAGTAACAGTTCTAATTAATATCAAATAACTTATTTTTTCAGACAAAATTTGGCTAGTTATTTCAGATAATCCTTCTCAGCCAACCCATAGAAATAGTTCCAAATGAAAGGAAATCATCAAGGTTTTAGTAAATTAAGATCACCAAGCAACGTACAGACTGGAAGCCTGTCTGGAACAACATACGCGAGTTGAGCGAAGCGACAGAAACTTCCCGTCCCCCATTCAGAGTGCTCTATAATCACATTTTGGAATCTGGCATTTCATATTTAGCTGTCTTTCCCTTTCAGATCCCACTGTGAATCGTTACCGTGTGCAGTGGTCTCCGGAATTTTGCAGTCACAATGGATCCAGAACCCAGGAGAAGCTCATCACCCAGGTAACCAGTCAGGAATGTGTCTTCTATCCTCCCTACAGGTGCAAGGCCACATTCTGACAGCTCATACATAAGACAAATTTCCAAGGAGAGTGTTCGTGTGGTGTTCATTGATCATTCATGGCACATAACTCACCATTTGGAGGCACATCCCAATTCCAGAAAGATTTCTTTACTAAACTGCAGAGAAATATGAGACAAAATCATCTTTTAAACTGTATGTAATTATGCTCTTTACAAAGTAAGAGATTGTGTTAAAATCTATGACACATTGAAAAGGGGGAAAATATATTTATCAGCATGAAAATTAATCTTTCTTGACATATACAAAACATGAACTATAGATTTTCCCATTGTGGCCCACAGCAATGCTGGATGTGGTGATAGGTGATCAGTCATCATATTTCTCCTTGAATTCTTTTCAGTGGAGTTGGAATAAAGTCTTACTTTTTCTTTTTCTTCCCCATATCACTGAACAGGAGAATTTTGCTAGCCTTCCTGGTCTTCAGTTCTCTTGCAAGTATAAGGTGATCATCCAGCCTATAGGAACAAAGGGTCGAGCCCAGGCGGAAAGCACAACCTTCTACACCCCGTCCTGTGCTACCATTCAGAGCAAGAGTCCAAAACCCATTCCCTGCTCCACAGCCTCAGGTGAATCTGAGATATAAAAGAATATTATGACTGTATTGCTACATTTCATTAGTGTAATCTACAAAGGTATATATATATATATATATATATAAATTAATCTGCATATTTCTGCATGTTGGGTGGACTACATTATTTTATTTTATTATTTTACATATTAAGAAGCTGTGAGGCAGTTTTGTTAAAAAAAAAAAAAAAATTCTAAGAAAAAATAATAGATTATATCATAAAATCATAAACTACTTATGTTATGTCACTTACATTGTGTCACTGTGACATATTTCACTTTATGCACCCAAAACTATATCAAAATGAATTTTTAAAACAGAACAAAAATAGAATCACTTATTTGTTTTTATTTGTATTTGTTTAAGGTTTCATGTTTCTTACATGTTTCTTATATGATTCTATTTTCTGAAATCAGCAGTGGTTCTTCCGAAGATCCTGGTCAGGGCAGAGAACCTGACGGCAGCGTTCTCGGTCTACATGGGGAACGTGACAGGCCTGTTCTCATGGGTGGTGGCCATGCCTCAACCGTCACAGCAGGTCACAGGGTATCAGGTCACATGGGCAGAGGTCATCACAGAGAGCCGCAGAAATAATCTGCCCAACAGCCTCATATCCCAGTCTCAGATCCTGCCTCCAGTAAGTCACGTTTATAATGATTGCTGGTCACAAACATACAGTATGTTGTGTTTTGAACTCTGTTCCCTGGTATGGGATCAGGATATGTTTCGTTTTGGGCACTAGTGTGCACGTCCAGCAGCTAAATCACCAAATCAGAATAGAATTAATACTGAATTTAATTCTAAACTTAATTCTGTTATATATATATATATATATATATATATATATATATATATATATATATATATATATATATATATATATATATATATAAACAGTTATTTTAACACAAAATATGATATTTTAAAGAATGTTGGTATCCAAACAGGCCCCATTTACTTCCATAGTATTATTTTTTTTTTCCATACAGTGGAAGTCAGTGTACATCAACTGTTTGGTTACCAACATTCTTCAAAATATATTGTTTTGCGTTCAGTAGAAGAAATAAATTCATACAGTTTTGGAACAGTTTGAGGATTTGAGTAAATGATGACAGAATTTTCATTTTTGGGTGAACTATCCATATAAATTGTAATCTTTGTTAACATTAGTTAATAAAAATACAGCAGTTCATAGTTTGTTCATGTTACTTCACAGTGCATTAACTAATGTTAACAAATACAACTCTTGATTTTAATAATATATTAGTAAATGTTTAAATTAACATCAACAAAGATTAATAAATGCTGTAAAAGTGCAGTTCATTATTAGTTCATGTTAAAGGTGCTGTATGCAATTTCTCAAATTTGTTATTGAACACTGTTGATATTTGAAATCAACACAAACAAACCCACCCCTCTCTTCATTGCTCCTCCTCCAAAACTCAAACTCCAATCCTAACAGTAGTTTAACTGCAAAACTCTCACTGATTACACAAGCAATACGTGTGGATGTGTTTATCACAGCTGACGCGCAACAAAATGCTTCACAAAAAATAAAGGAAGCACAAAAAATGAACGTACAGTACACAAGAGTAAATACAAACAAGCCTTCGTTGTTAGTCGCCAACAGCACCGCAGCTCCAGAGAATCAAAGCCCAGTGTTACTTAGATGAGAAGGAATCAAAGCAGCCTCTGCGTCTGTTTTCAGGCCTTCCCACTTACTGTAGCTCTCTCCAGCGTTGGAAAGCTTTTCTAATATAAACACGGGTCCTAAAGCCCTTGCCCAGTCATAAACCTTCATTCCAGTGATATTCTTTTGAGCTGTTTTGTATTGTGTCCCATTTCTCATTCTGCAGTCTCCCTCTTGCTCACTCTGTCTCCACAACCGTCAGATACCCCACCTTTAACTAATGCAGATAACTGATGTTAAATAATGAACCTTATTGTAAAGTGTTACTATTATATTTCACAATATTACTGTTTTTTGTTTTGTTTTTTGTTTTATCAAATAAATGCAGCTTTGAGCATAAGGGACTATTTTTAAAAACATTTAAAAAATCTTGCTGACTCCAAATTTTGAACAATAGTGTTTTTGTATTTTATTTCTTTCTCAGACTCAAATGATCTTATTTAACTAAAAAAAACAACAACAAACTTTTCTTTCCTCACAAACAGGAGCGTAATATCCTGGTAGTTTCTGGTCTTCAGTTGGCATCTCTCTACAGGCTTGAGGTGCAGGTGATCACTACAGGAGGACAAGGCCCAGCAACCTCCAGAACCTTCCAGACACCAGCTCACAGCAGGCCAGTCCTGCACTACAGTAAGCTATTTAATCTTACAAGACCTTTTACAACATTTGTGTACCACATCACATACTATTAAAAAAAATAAAAAATAGTGAAATCGCTAAACTTACTTATTTCACAATTTATTATTGGATATCTTTTGGGGTATCTATTTGGCACTGAGCACTCTAGTGCAAAAAAACTGCAGCCCAACCCTTAAATCTTATTAAGGGAGAGCTGAAAAGACGTTCTTGTTCATCGGAAGGAAAAGGTCAGGGGGTTTATGAGAGGTCAAAAGTCTTGTGCAAGTGGCCCCAGCTCTTGATGTGGAGGTCAACCAATAAATCATGTAATTGAGATGAATTGCTTTTCCTCTCCTGACTCTAGTGTATATTTAACTCCGCAGAACCCAGGATTAAGAAACACCATCTAAGGTCGGTGATAGAACGGCACTGAAGACCACACTGCAATGAATCATCCTGGACCATAACTGACTCCTCAGGAACACAGAGTATCAGAAGAACCAAAGAACAGTTCGTTTCAAATCGTGTTTCAGCCTGAGTCAGTGAGCTGCCTCATAACTCAACATGGGGACCTGCTTTAATCTGAAGATCAAATTGTGATTGACGTTATGATATTTAAAGACCCAGTAATTTCCTGTGGGGGTGGGGGTGGGGATCGGCTTCCACAAACTAATTAGTATTGAATTTGCATCAAAGACTTGGGCATCAAAAGCAAAAGTCATAGGATGAAAACAAAACAAGTGCAAATATATATATAAAAAAAAGGATTTTAAACTGTAACTTTGTGGTTATATGCCTAAAAGACATGCTTTGAATTGCACCCTCTGGTTACACTGACCCTAAACGCTGCAAATGGAGCCTCTTTAATCCAATATTGCATGTGATGACTAATTTGGTTTAACTTGTAAATAAGCCTGACTCAGTACAATTGTTTGTGGTTTTGCATGTGTTCGTTAAACATGGAATTTTACTGTTTGTATCCCCATTGTGTCAATAGCAACAAATGAGGAATCAATGAAAAATATCCCAGCTCTTTAAAAGAAAAAAAAAAGTTTATGAGGGTTTTGTGTGGTGTGTGCACAATATGCTGTAGAGATATTTGTTTGCAGTCATGTAATTCCTGTATATACTGTATGTTTTTATTTATTTATGTATGCAATACAAATGTGTTATGTGGATTTGTAACTGTCTGTGCGTGTGAGTGCATGAACGTGTGTATGTGTGTGCGCGGGTTCCCCCAGCATCATTCACAAACTGACAAACCCTTGCAAGGAGATTTTGTATAAATATATTTGTAAATTCCCATGGATAATGAATATTAATGTACATATTTTATATGAATAATAAAGATGTTAAACCTTGTTTTCCCTTTACCTTACTGGTTGTGTGTTTTGTAACAATGCCACACAAGCAATATTCACTCAAATCATGTATATTTAAAATACACACACACAAACACACAAATCAATAAAAATATTCACACATAAATTTCATCAATGCTCAATTTACTACTAAAACACTATTACAGAACGGTTAAGGCAAGGAACCTTTCCACCCCTTGACAATAATAATATACAGTATACATATATAATTGTGTTTATTTTTCATTTCGATGCAAATGTACACACTACGTTGAAAAAAACAAAAACAAACATCCAGATTGAGAATAATGAGACATTCTGTTGATGCAGCTATTGGGTTCTGCTTCTATTTCTGTTGTGGTTCAGTGTGTGTGTGTGTGTGTGTGTGTGTGTGCAAACAAAGCATTCATAAAGCCCTAAGCTCAAGGGACAAGTGTGTGGTTACTCAAACATACACATATGCATGCAGGCAACTCTACCCTTGTAGCTCTGTAGTCACTTTCATTAGAATTCAACTCCACATCTGGCCCTCATGTCACAACAGAAGTGCATGCGTGCGTGTATGCGTGTATATGTACGCCTGTTTGTTATATGGAATATTGATGTACCCTGTTGTCATTACCCCTTCAGAAAATGTCTAAGCAAAAAGACAGGAGACAACGTGTACATGAGATAACAATATTAATTTGTTGATTCTTAGTGAGAAATGATATTTTGTACATTCACTAGCCTATATATATATATTGCAGATGTCATACAATACAATGCACCACCAGCAAATGTTCAAACAGTATCAGACAAACAGGTCTGTTATTGCCTTGTATTCCCTTACAAAAAAGAATTTTATTCAAGTGTGCAATGAGTATACTTCTTTTGCAAAAAGAAAAGAAAGTATACTTTCAGTCTACTTTTAATGCAATTCCCAGAAACTTCAAATTACATTTAAGTATACCCATACTGACAGAAAAGTCAGATATGTTCCTAATTCTGAGTATGTGATTTTTTCTTTTTTGTGCAGTACACTGGTAGTGTACATAAGAACTTAGTTCAAATCTACTTCCCATGCCTTTGACGGAATTTTCCATAATTTATGACACAACACTTCCCCGCCATTGACAGAATTTTCAAGCAATCCATGTTTTCACTTTTATATGGTAGGACGCACTATTATACATCTTCTGTAAGAATACAGAATCTCTGGATCAAAGCACAGGTGAAAAAGAAGCAGAAACAAGTGAGAGAACCCAGGTGAAAAAGAATTCTATTAAAAATATACTTTAATAAAGTGTACTAAGTATATTTTCTACATTTTGTACTATTTTCGTCAAATCCAAGTATAGTTAAGTGTATTCAATTATGTATTAACTTCAACTTAACATCTATTTAACTACACTTCTAGTGTAAATAGTATACTAAATTGGAACAACTTTTTTTAAACTTCAAGTGCACTAAAATACACTAATGAAAATAAAGATTCATGAGCAATTAAGCACACTTACAGTACAATTGCATTGTATTGCCATTCTAATGGAAATACACTTAAAAAGGCATTGCAGTGCAAATTATAGTTGTGTTTAAGTACATTTTGTGCATACTATCATACTTATAATTACTATAAACAGTTAATTTAGTATGCCTCTGTAACATTTCAAGTGATCTACAAATGCACTTCCTATCTATATTTAGTGCTTTTAAAGTGTCCTACTATGACAATAATAATGTTTTTGAAGTGAAGTTCAATTACAACCTAAACATCATAGACACGTACTTTCAGTGCAATGTTATTATAGTGTAAGGTAGAAACAAATTGAAAGTACATTTCATTTGTAATTTTATCCCCATTTTGTTATACTTAAGCATGAATGTTGGTATTACACTACAAGTGTATTACATTACAATTCAGTTCAAGTACATTAAATCAACAGATTACAAATTGCATTTCAGAAAAGGATCTTTATTATTAACACAAAAGTAACACACAAAAGCAGATATTGGCAAAAGGAGGAACCTTGAACAGTCAACTTTCTCTGAAATGCCAGGAACAGAACAATGGCAAACAACTTACTACATATGCATATCTACAGGTGCTGGTCATATAATTAGAATATCGTGAAAAAGTTCATTTTTTCATTGTAAATTATTTTTAAAAAAATGAAACTTTCATTTATACTAGATTCCCTACATGTAAAGTAAAACATTTCAAAAGTTTTTTTTTTTTTTTTTTTTTTTTTATTTGTTGATTAGAGCGTACAGCTCATGAAAGTCCAAAATCCAGTATCTCAAAATATTAGAATATTTACATTTGAGTTTCATTAAATGTATGATGTATCAAAGCATATTAAATGCAAAGTTGACTGGAAGGAAGAAATTGGGTAGGCAAAGGTGCACAAGCAACAGGGATGACCGCAAGCTTGAGAATACTGTCAAGTAAAGCCGATTCAAACACTTGGGAGAGCTTCAAAATGAGTCAAATGAAGCCGGAGTCAGCGCATCAAGAGTCACCACACTCAGACATCTTCAGGAAAAGGACTACCAAGCCACTTCTGAAACAGAAACAATGTCAGAAGCATCTTACCTGGGCTAAGGAGAAAAAGAATTGGACAGTGAACAGTGGTCGAAAGTCCTCTTTTCAGATAAAAGTAAATTTTGCATTTCATGTTGAAATCATGGTCCCAGAGTCTGAAGGAAGACTGGAGAGGCACAGAATCCAAGCTGCTTGAAGTCTAGTGGGAATTTTCTGAAGTTAGTAATGATTTGGGGGGCCATGACGTCTGCTGGTGTTGGTCCATTGTGTTTTATCAAGTGCAAAGTCAATGCAGCCATCTTCCAGGAGATTTTGGAGCACTTTATGCTTCCATCTGCTGACAAGCTTTATGGAGATGCTGATTTCCTTTTCCAGCAGGACTTTAGCACCTGCCTACAGTGCAAAAACCACTTCCAAGTGGTTTGCTGACCATGATATTACTGTGTTTTATTGGCCAGTCAACATGCCTGACCCCTGAATCTATGGGATATTTTCAAGAGAAAGATGAGAAACAGTCGATCCAACAATATACAGATGATCTGAAGGCTCAATAGTGCCTCAGCAGTGCCACAGGCTGATCACTTCCATGCCACACTTCACTGATGCTGTAATTTGTGCTAGGAGCAAGTCATTTGCTGTAATATGTGCTGCCGTCCAAGTATTGAGTGTACAAATGAACATACTTTAAAGAACTTGAACTTTTCTGTTTTGAAAATCCATTTTTTGATTGATCTTAGAAAATATTCTCATATTTTGAGATACTGGATTTTGGACTTTCATGAGCTGTACGCTCTAATCATCAAAATTAAAAAAAAAAAAAAAAACTTTTGAAATGTTTTACTTTACATGTAGGGAATCTAGAATATATGAAAGTTTCATTTTTAAAAATAATTTACAATAAAAAAATGAACTTTTTCACAATATTCTAATTATATGACCAGCACCTGTAGCTCTGACTTGAGTTACTAGAGGCCTTGTAGCTCTCACTGTTGCACTTCCTCCGTAGAAGGGCCCGGATCTCTGCCACCTCGGTGTTGGGGAATCGCTCCCTCACTGCATCTGTGAAAACAGGAAAGAGACATGGGGATGAATTAAAACAGGATAGACAATGTATAACATTGAAATACAATCATTGATTATAATGGATTTGTCAATCAATCATGACAATGGATTTGGATTCATAACTATGACATTACTGTACCTAAAATTGCGTTGGTTTTTTCTGGCTCAAGCTGCTCCTTCAGCTCGCCTTTTTTTCCTTTCCCTGTGAGGGTTGCCTATAAACGCAATATGTCACTTGTGGTCACAGTATTGGTACCTGCGCCAATTTGCCAGAGGCCTTGTAGTTATATCCGTACCAGGGCTGGGATGAACAAAGTTTCACGTGGAGCATTCTGAGATTTTTTTTTGCTGAATTACCGCGGAGTGTAAGTTGTGCTAAAAAATAAACTGCCGGGATAATCACACAGCGCTTGCCGTAGGCTACACGTCCAATAATGACATGTCCGATTTGACCTTTTTTTTTTTTATAGAATGCTAGACATCAATTTGTTGTTATTTTCACCTGAAAGAAGAATTACAAGATGCACTTTTTTTTAGTAAGCTAGGCCTATGTGTTTAAGGCTTCAAGGTTTTATTGAACGCCACCTCTGACTAAGAATGCATTACTTTGCACTTGTATCTTTTATTTTGGACTTTTTATAAATTGGTATTAGTCAATTAATGGGGAGATTATCGATAATCGAATCAAACCGAAATAGAATCGGACTGAAAAAAACAAAAAAAAGAGTCGTTAGATTAATCGATGCACCGAAAAATAATCGCTAAATTAATCGTAAAAAAAAAAAAAAAATATCGTTTATCCCAGCCCTAATTCGTACCAACCCACTGTCACTTTTACCACAATGCTTAATCAGTGAAATTCAAACAAGAAGTATTAACAGTAGCCTAGTCAATGACGGCAAAAATGGCAGAGTTAAGTGGATTTTCAAATTTGTAATCTGGGAAGTCAGGTCTGTATTCCAAGACATAACGTGAACATGCATGTTTTCAAATTAAAGGGTTAGTTCACCCAAATAGCAAAATTATGTCATTAATAAATTACCCTCATGCTGTTCCAAACCCGTAAGACCTCCGTTTATCTTTGGAACAAAGTTTAAGATATTTTAGATTTAGTCCGAGAGCTCTCTGTCCAGAAAGGTAATAAAAACATCATCAAATTAGCCCATTTGACATCAGAGGGTCAGTTAGAATTTTTTGAAGCATCGAAAATACATTTTGGTCCAAAAATAGCAAAAACTACGACTTTATTCAGCATTGTCTTCTTTCCCGTGTCTGTTGTGAGAGAGAGTTCAAAACAAAGCAGTTTGTGATATCCGGTTCGCGAACGAATCATTCGATGTAACCGGATCTTTTTGAACCAGTTCACCAAATCGAACTGAATCGTTTTAAACGGTTCGCGTCTCCAATACGCATTAATCCACAAATGACTTAAGCTGTTAACTTTTTTAATGTGGCTGACACTCCCTCTGAGTTCAAACAAACCAATATCCCCGAGTAATTCATGTACTCAAACAGTACACTGACTGAACTGCTGTGAAGAGAGAACTGAAGATGAACACCGAGCCGAGCCAGATAACGACAGACTGACTCTAAGATTACACTACAGATGAAGTGAAATCAGTGTACACTTTAATAAATTATACTTTGTATTACAAATAAGCGTACTTACTAAAAGTACACTAAATTACCACTATACATTTTTTGTATTTTAACATATTTTATGAGAGTACTCTGATATGCCACTAAAAATACACTTATTTTAGAGTGTACTGTATAAAGTGTACAGAAGTCACACTTCTAATGAAGTGAGAACATAGTACACTTTAAAAAAAGTATACTAACAATTAATTTCCAAAAAATATATACTTCCCATAAGTACACTGAATTGCCACTCTAAGTATGTCAAATTTAATGCACTTAAAAAAAAATAAACTTCAATACAATTTAAAATACATTAACAACAAAGTACACTTTCAAAAAGTACATTTAAAAAATAATTTGATTACTGATAAATTAGTATACTTACTTTTTGGACTATTAAGTTGAACTTAATTACATCTTTTTTGAAGTATACTTTTAAAAAGTACAAATCAAATACTCTTTAAATAAAGTACAACAAGTAGAAGTATACTTGTTTTATAATTCATGTACTTCATTCATATTTCAAATACACTAAAGTATACTACTTTTTTACCTGGGAAGCATTGCTTATGTACATATAAAATGACATAATCATTAAACATTGAACAGCATTTAAATCAAAACTGCATAAAGTTAAAGAACGAAATGTCGACCCATGAAGAAAATTTGATCTGGATGTAGTCCTTGAAAAAAACTAATAAGTATACTTGCAGTATAAATCTTTTAAACTAGTAGTTTACTGAGAGTATACTTCAAAGTGTACTTTCATAAACTAAAAAATGTGCTACAAGTATTTAACTAGTAAACTATCCATATACCTAAAGGTTCATTTTAGTGTAGTTGCAGTACAAACAAAAAACAGTTGTAAACTAGTGTACTCAAAGTTTACTACTGTTACATAAAGTAAAAAAATATATACTTTTATACACTAAAATGTGGGCCAATTTTGTCCCATGTGAAATAGTACACATAGAGTACAAGTATATTATTAGTACATTGATATTAGTATACTTGTAAAGTATACTTCAACTTTACTTAAGTATACTTAATAAAATTACCTTGTATACTTATTTTTTTTTTTGTAAGGGTTGCCCAGACAAAAAGCACAACTGCAAGTCTGATATTGCTACAGTATATACAGTATATATATATATCTAAGACTATTTATGACATTTATGACATGCTTGACTCTCAGGCTGTGGAGCTCGCCTCAGTGCAGCCTTGGCAGAAGTGCGCAACAAAGGCCATAAAGGGGTGCTGGTGAGCACCCTTCTGAAACCTACAATGACAAATGGGACACCCTACCCCAGTCTTCTCACTAGTAATATGGCACATAGTCTTAGAGTTGAAACTTGACTAACTGAGGCCTACAGTAGGTCAGGAAGCAGACAAACTGGCTAAACCGACAGCCTGCTTGCCGCCTCAGGACACAGAAGTCAGATAATTATCAGCACATAGAGATTCTTTCACCTAGATATAATATAGTACTGTGTCTGTTTCCTGGTCTAGTAACTACAAAAAACTCCAGAACTTATTTAAGGGTAATAATTTAATTGATGTTCAACAAAACAAAATAAATAAATAATAAAAAAACAGATATAATACATATAAACAAATTGATCGACTTGCTGAATATCATTTCCTTTTCTACAAAAGAACTTATCACAGATCATAACCTAGATGTGCTGTGTTTGACAGAAACAAATGAGTCAACCCCCCAAGATTACTGTTATAAACATGAGCCTCGTCTGAAGGGAAAAGGGAATTTTCAGTATTACTCAGAGGTCTGGTTTCAAGTATAATTATTTTAAAGTGATGGTGCTTTATAAAATATTATAGCATAGTATAAACAACTAATTCTATTTGACATTTTGTACTGGCTACTGTATACAGGCCACCAGGGTACCATAAAGACTTTATCAAAGAATTTGCTGATTTTTTGTCAGAGTCCATACTGACTACAGATAAAGTCATAATAGTTGGTGATTTTAATATACATTTAGATAATTAAAAAGATCCATTGGCATTTAAAGACATTCTGAACTCTAGTTAGACAACACATGTCAGGACCCACTCATTGTCATAATCATACTTTAGATTTAATACTGACAAATCAATATTGATGACATTGAAATTCTGCAGCAGAGCATTGAAATCTCTATATCATTATCTAGTCTTGTGTATACTTGTGTATACTTAGCCAAGGCTGTAAAACCAACTCTTTGTTACAAATATGATAGAACTATAACTTCTACCACTAAAAATTGCTTTATAAATAATCTTCCTGATTGGTTTAAACTCCTCAGCATATCAGATCATTTAGCAGATCTCAATCAGAAACAATCTTTTCCAGCACTTTAGACTCAGTTGCTTCTTTATGCTTAAAGAAGATTAAGGAAAACAGTCCAATGCAATGGTATAACAAGCACACTCACACCTTCAAGAGAATAGTTCGGAAAATGCAGCGCAGCTGGAAGAAAACAAAACAAAAGGTATTTCGCATTGCGTGGAAAGACGGTGTCATTGCATATAGAAAGGCCTTAAAAACTGCTAGATCTGTTTACTTTTCGACTTTCTTAGAAGAAAACAAACACAACCCAATGTATTTATTTGATACAGAGGCTAAATTAACAAGAAATAAAGCTTTAATGAGTTCAGATGTTTCCAAACAGCACAGCAGTAATGACTTTATTAATTTCTTTACTTGCAAGATTGATACTATCAGAGGGAAAATTATAACCATGTAACTGTCTACTACAGTATCACATCAGACGTCGTGCTATAGACCCCTGAGGAACAATTGCATTCATTCTTTGCTATAGGAGAGGAAGACTAGTAAAACTTGTTGAACTTGTTGAATCATCAGAATCAACAATATGTATGTTAGACCCTATACTAAGCTACTGAAAGAGATGCATCCAGAAGTCATAGATCCTCTTCTTAATATTATTAATTCATCATTGTCATTAGGATATGTCCCAAAAACTTTTGGCTGTAATTAAACCTGTATTTAATGAATTAGTTGTGTCAGTGTTGCTGCCTACTGACATAATGATGCAGTTGGTAGAAAGAGTCACAAAAAAACAAAAAAAAAACAAAAACAGAACTGATTCAAATGTTTAAAAGTCTTATGGGTTTGTACTCTGTATTATCACTCTTGGAATGTCTCTCAGCCAGTCAAATTTGAGAACCGGAGCGACTGTAAATGTTCTTAGCCTATAATGTGTTTGGATTGTCACTGACATGTGAGGCTCTTAACTAGGTCAACCAGGTTTACCATAAAAGTAGATGGTATAAACCAGCTTTACCATAAAACCAGCATAATCCAGCTCTTGACCAGCATGGAAATTCATATTGGTCTAAGATATTTTTTTCAGCAGGGATTTACACAGTGTCAGGCTATATCATATGATGGATATTACTTGTGTCTTGTTTGGATGGTGGGGTATGGCTTCCATATGCAGTACCTTGCATGTCATATGCGTGTATGTGTGTGTGCCTGGTTTAAGCTGAGATATTTTTATGGTTAGACTTTAAATAGTTCATTATAAAAAAAAAAAAATCTTATCTGTCTGAACTCCCTAAAGGAGTGTCTGAAATGTTGTTGTTTTGTAACACTGTCTGATAATGAGACACATCAGTATCAACCTCGTTGTTTAAAGTAATCATTCTCTTGTCAATGATGCCTCAATGGATTCAGTTAAGTAGAAAATATTGCTAGATGTTTGAATCCATGCCTAATGTTAGTATGACTGATATAAAGGCTGTCTGAATAAATCGATGGAGCTCTGCATGTTGCATCTGGAGTGCAGAGAGAACATTAGAGATCGAAATGGCCTGGTTGGAAGTGTCTTCTTGCTTCCTTGCTGAAGTGTTGAACTGTGCCTCAGGATTTATGAGTGCTCCTGGACTCTGGTGACCCAGAGACAGGGATTTAGAAGAAACAGAGAGAAGGAATGGTGGGGGCTGGAGAGTTTGGGAAGACTCGATCCGCTTGCAACACATTTATGATGCTCCAGAGAATGGCCGGAGAATGGTGCAGAGAGACTGTGAGAGAAAGGGAGACTAAAAGGGAAGCAGCATCAGGAAGATGGAAACCTAGAGGGGAGAGAAGCAAAGGAACCAAAGGGGAGAAGAAGCAAAAGAGGGACAATGAAAAGAGAGAATAGATGACTTCAGGGACTGAAAGTGTGAGCAGATGAAATATGTATCAAAATACTTCACACTTTTTAAGCCAGAGGGAGATATGATATTTCCTCCTCCCACTTTCCCATGAGCCTCCCAGATGAGTTGCCTCACAACTAGCCAATCCCATAAGAAACATTTTCAAAAATGATTGTACTCTGGCCTGTGTTCTCACTTATACCATTACAACTTCAATTCCTGCATAATGGGTCTGACAAGTAACTTCTACTTTGAGATTAGCTTCAATGATGAAACTTTGCTCAGACAGTGAGTGTCCACTTTCCATTAACTTTTAAGAGGAAAAAATTATTTTCTTTTCAAGAATGTAATCTTTTTCTCCATTCTTCATTGTATGTATAAATGCATGACCCGGATCTATATCTAACACGGAAGGATCTCTACCTGTCGCGATAATATAAAACTCCTCTGATATTAGAGTAACAATTATAAAATAAATCGTATTTTGTTACCTTTTGGAGCTTGAAAGGGCTCCGTTTGAGCAGATGTTTTATGCCATCATCACTGTCCTCATCAGAGCTCATTTCCCAGTAAATTCAGCAAATAATAGGCTAGTTTTATATTTGAGGTCACGAATATGAGCCCATTCGCGATCTCAAATGTATTCTCAAAACGATATAATTAAAAAAAACATCTTCAAAATCAATATTTCGATCGCTAACAGCTTCATCAGATTCATCCTGTAACAGTTACAGTCATATTTGATTGCGTTCAGTACTTGCTCTGCAGTAAATCGCTGAGCCATTTCATGTTTTTCTTATTATTTCGTTTTCTGTCTGAATGAGTCGTCACTTCAGCATTGTGTTTCAGACATTGCCACCTTGTGGAATAAAGGTGAATTGCACTTATTCCGTCATCTAAGATTCAATTATTGTTGTGCAGAAAAAATAAACGTACACTCATACACACTTCGGGTCGTTTGCGACCCTATACAATACATTCTTTTATAATTTTATGATTTTTTTTCTTGTTATATTCTTTATAATGAATTGATTGAGGAATACCAAGAAGGTTGATGTCTAACTTTAAAAAATGAAAGAGGAGGAGGGTAGTAAATGACGTCCCGGGTCACTAAAGACCCGAGGTATACATTTAAGGGTTAAATTGAATGTTTAATGTATTTTTTAAATAAATTAATAGATTAGACTAAATCTGAGCTGACATTTCAAATTCACGGATGAATCAATGTCATGGATCAAGGTTGAATCACTGTTAAATTTTGTTGCACTTTAGCAAATTGAATCAGCATGAATCATTGTTTCAATGTCGTACTATTCTCACAGGTCTATTTTGTTAACCTTTTAACCATCATTTAGTGTTAAACATTGTTTTAACATTTTTTCAATGTTTGTTTCAACATTTTTCAACAGTATGCATTCAGCTTCTTCAACATTGAAACAACAACAGCTGAATTAAGTATGAGAGTCACATAATTGTTCCATTCTTTTTTATTTAGCAAATTCTCACAAATTCTATACCACAGACTGTTTTGAGTCTCCCTGATCTCTCGGATACTGTTTTATTCAGGCATGACAGATTTATTAGGTGTTTAATTTAATCCAACCTCTTTATATTGATTTCAAAATCCCTCGAATATGTTTCATAATCAGTTTATGCTCAAACGAATCTACACATTTCACAGTGCAGAGGAGGGAGACATTTTATAGCTTGTTTGTTTGCAAAGAGCTGCTTTGATTACTCAGTATTTATTACAGTTTGAGCTGAAAATCTCTGGGACCCACAAGAAGAAGAAAGGCTCATGGAGTTGAATGACAGTCATTTCTCAGAGCAAGAGCTATTTTGCACATTGCACTGAAAAGAAGGCACATACAGCTCATGGATTAATTGAGTGACTTCCCTCAAGGGCATTGAGAATTTGGCGTTCGTAAGCGTTTAAACTCTAAATGTGTGAGAAATGTGGCTGCACATCATCACAGATGAAACAGAATTCCATTCCGGTTTGAAAGCTTGATGTTTTTTTTTTTTTTTTGATTCACTTTGGCAACATTTCAAAGTGCACATTTTTAAAGGTTCAGTGTGTTCCTCCAAACGTCACAATATACTCCTTTCGTTTCAGAAGATTATAGACTTACAGGTGAGTGCTGTCAGAATAAATCATTATTAAAATACAGGGTTCAAAGTATAATACTTCTTGTATTCTCTGCATTTGAAATGAAAATGAGTCTTCTGCATTCAGTACACTTTTGTAGTAACAGGACCTTTAAATAAGATTTAACAAAAATTGCTGGAATGGTAATGAATTCAAAGTAATGCGATTGTCCAGTCTAATCTAATAGGATGTGCTCTGGATAAAGTGGGTCTTGCTGTACTCTAGGGAGAGACCTTTTTGCCATTACTGCAATGTTGTTTTTGTCCAGTAATGGGGACCAATGAGAAAGCAGGACATAGACAAATAAGAAAACATCTTAGATAGTGAGTGTCCTACATGGATTTACTACATTCTATGCATATGTTCACTATAGTAAGCATCTATTTAGAAAACCTGAGTGTGCACAAAAATGTATGTGTTTTGTGTCGGTGAGAATAGTGAGCAGATGTGCAGTTATTGCTCTAAATTTTATGGCACATGGCTGATGCTGGTTTCTCCCATCACTACCTAGTACGGGGAGCTATTACTTCAGCGCTGTATATTTGATACTATCCCATATCAGTCACAGAGGATTTTATTTTGAAGAAATGTTCACTCCATTAAATCAGATCCTACAAAAGGCGATGTTACAGGCAATGTTTAAGGGAAGCCTCCTGAGATAAAAAGATTATAGCCCCATATGGACATCTGGAGGCCTTGATTTCTTCTTTTCCATGTGGATTAGTGTTTTGAAACTTTGTTTTTGTGGAGCACAGCGCTGCATCGCGGCTGCTTTTGTTTGTCAGGTTCCTTTGAGGCTTTTTTTCCATCCATCCAAATCCTGTTTAATATGGATTATGCATGTCGTCTGCACTGGGATTACTGGGGATGAGTTCCATAACAAAATAGCAGCAAAACAGGATATTTTTGTCTCCTGCATTATAGGCACCGCATGCAGTCTATGTCAGTTAAATAGCTGATTTGTGATATTGAAAAGGTGGCTGACTGGACGAATGCTAGTAGAGCTGACAGCAAAACAGAGCACTGCATAATTCTTTTAACAATACAGTTCTACCCATTTGATAGCCTGAAGCAAAAATACAGCTGACTGAGTGAATTTACACAGTCATTTAAGAGATCCACTATGACAAAGTACCAGATTAGCACTTGTGTTTTTCTACATCTCTTTGAGGATTATCTCATCACAGCAAATTAACTGGAATGTTTTCATTCACATTTTGAATTATTTATGTTCCCAAGGCAGTTCCCATGGAAACGTCTTGTTGTATCCCACCAGTGATACATTAATCACCAACCCAGGCTCATTGGAAAAAAACCGTGCCTGTGGCGACATTTCTGCAAAATCATATTATGTTGCTTCATGCACATTTCACAACACTCTTAAAGAGAAATGTCCAGTGAGTGGCACTAAAATTGTGTTAAATTATACATCAGTGTTTATTATGCTGGTTGCAGCAGTTCAGAAACAAAATGTGTGAGTGGCGCTTAAAGGTCAATGCTCTATCACAGGGCTGGGCAACTCTGGCCTTTGAGGTCCACTTTCCTGCAGAGTTTAGCTCCAACCTTGATCAAACTAATCCACCTGTAGCTTTCTAGTAATCCTGAAGACCTTTGATTACCTTCCTCAGGTGTGTTTGATTAGGGTTGGAGCTAAGCTCTGCAGGAAAGTGGATCTTGAAGGCCAATGTTGCCCACATCTACTCTCATTTAAAGATGCCATCGAACGTTTTTTTTTACAAGATGTAATATAAGTCTAAAGTGTCCACTGAATGTGTCTGTGAAGTTTAAGCTCAAAATACCCCATAGATTTTTTTTAATTAATTTTTTTAACTGCCTATTTTGAGGCATAATTAGAAATGCGCCGATTCATGCTGCGGCCCCTTTAAATCGCGTGCTCTCCGCCCCCTCCTGAGCTCTCGACTCTATCACTGCATAAACAAAGTTCACACAGCTAATATAACCCTCAAAATGGATCTTTACAAAGTGTTCGTCATGCAGCATGTCTGATCACGTAAGTATAGTATTTATTTGGATGTTTACATTTGATTCTGAACGAGTTTGATAGTGCTCCGTGGCTAACGGCTAATGCTACACTGTTGGGGAGATTTATAAAGAATGAAGTTGTGTTTTTAATTATACAGACTGCAAGTGTTTAAAAATGAAAATAGCGACGGCTCTTGTCTCCGTGAATACAGTAAGAAACGATGGTAACTTTAACCACATTTAACAGCACATTATCAACATGCTAACGAAACATTTAGAAAGACAATTTACAAATATCACTAAAAATATCATGTTATCATGGATCATGTCAGTTATTATCACTCCATCTGCCATTTTTCGCTGTTGTCCTTGCTTGCTTACCTAGTCTGATGATTCAGCTGTGCACAGATCCAGACGTTAATACTGGCTGCCCTTGTGTAATGCCTTGATCATGGGCTGGCATATGCAAATATTGGAAGCGTACATATTAATGATCCAGACTGTTACATAACAGTCGGTGTTATGTCGAGATTCGCCTGTTCTTCGGAGGTCTTTTAAACAAATGAGATTTATCTAAGAAGGAGGAAACAATGGAGTTTGAGACTCACTGTATGTCATTTCCATGTACTGAACTCTTGTTATTCAACTATGCCGAGGTAAATTCAATTTTCAATTCGATGGCACCTTTAAAAATAACATACCACCTACACTAAACCATACTCTAAACTTAACCAACAGTGTGAACAAAAGCAAACATGAGATAAAAACACATTTACTGAAGCAACCATGCCATTTTAACTGCTTCTACAAATTTTTGAGCTCTTTGTTGTTTCACGCAACGGTATCTCACGACCAATTCGCATGTATTTTACGTGGTGGCTAATTCGTACAAATTCGTATGATCTCAATCGTACGAATTCATACGATTTGTCTAAACCCCAGTGACGGGTAGGTTTAGGGGTGGGGTTAGGGGTAGGTCATTCATACGAATTTGTACGAATTAGCCACCCCGTAAAATACGTGAAATAGGGTTGGTTTCACGGTACTCGCATTGAGCATCACAAGTGCAACACTGTACCGGGTGAGCTACCGAACAAGTTTACTACATCAGAAAAGCCATACATATGGAGCTGATATGTAATCTTGCACTATTATAAATTTGTTTTGAGGTCATAGCATAGTATTTAGCAAGGAACCACATAAAAATCTGCCCTGTATTCAGAATTTGTGTTGCAAAGGAATAAAAGTTGTTGCTCTTTTACTGCCACTAGTTTTAATTTCAGCTTAAAACTGCAGTGAATTGTTTATGTAATTAAGTTTTCTGAGTTTTACAAAATGAGTCGGAATGCGCAGGTGCTAATTACAAGCTAGCCTACAAGCAAAACAAGTAAAAAATGTTGATTTTGGTTGAATTTGAGGTTTTCACAAAAAAAAAAAAAAAAAAAGCCCTCATCTAGTGATCCAAATGCTTCAAATAGCAATTAAACATCTAAAAGTATCTTTATTTTTATGTTTTCTGAGAGGAGTACCTTTCCTTTGTCCATGAAAAATGCTGTTTTTCTCTGCTCGCTTCACCACTCGCACTTCCCCTCAGCAACTTTCTCATTAGTCCAAGTTTGGTATCATTTTAAAGCGCAGCATTCCAACTTTGTGAATATTCATAGCAAATTTTGATGGCATGAGTCTGAACCAATGAAATTTGACTTTCAATCTCATGCTGATGTAAACAAAACAATCTTGCGTTGACTGACTCGCACAAAGACGCCTCAGGCAGCGCAATCCCGATATACACATATAACAGAATTACAATACTTCAAAATATTGAAGTAAAATGTTGAAAAAAGTTGTATATATGTTCCTATAGATATTTGGTTTTGACGAGGTGTGTGCCAAATTAGGTGTTATTACAAGGATTTTAATGGTTAATGGATTTTGTATGGTTGCTAGGTGATTTTGTTTTGGAACATTCAGAAAACAAACGCGATTTTTCTCAAAATTGACTTTGCTGACTCTGTCGACTTCAAATAGGTGTAGCTCAGTCATTTTTCGTTGGATTCCATTTTTTAATAACAATTAGAGACAATAACAATAACTCATTTTTGAAAATTTGCTCATTGCGACTCATTTTGCCAGCATGGGTCACAACTTTTAGAGGCACGTTTTTCCAATGAGCCTATGTTTCTAATCACAGCTGATGTTACTAACATGATTTGTTATATTTTTGTTGAGGTAATAAGAGCATGACAGTAACCACGGAACAACAACCTCAACGTTGTTTGGATTATTAAGTCGTTTAAACCTAAACGACAGCGCATTGTTCCTAGATGAGACTCCGTTCCGTGCCAGACAGCCATGTCGACAGCAATCAACTCTTTCGGTACGACCTCGACTCCTTATCCAGACTCTCCCGAATGATTGCCGACCTCGCTCACGGCCAAGAGGGAGATATATTTCCTCTGTGGGCATATCTGTGTATGTGTGAGAGCAAAAGTGAACATGCTTGTTTGCGTGTGTGGGTGTTGCTGACAGCCGGAGAGATGGCTGTTCTGATAGTGCTGATGAGGCACACATCGGCGCTTAATCAAAAGCAGAGGCTGTGGAATCACACTCCGGAGATGGGAGTCATAAATTTACAGTGAAACGCAGAGTGCAGCTTACAGTGCAGCTCAAGGCGCTGAAAGCACAGTGAAGGGCCCCTTACGACACCTTTAGAGCACTCTGAGTGTATTGTGCACTCGAGTGTGGAGTGCACTTACCACTTAACTGATGGAATTAATAATTCTCTCAAAATAATGTGCTGTAAATCGGCAGGCCGTAAAAGTGCAATTTTTATACCTTGTTGGCAAGCTATTGTACACAAATACAGAAGCCTAAAACGTGCCAAGTACAATATTCAGAGCTTTGAAATATAGATAGTTCAAGATCTTCAACACCCCACATAATATTTTACATAATAATGCAAATGATGAGCGCACTGGTTCATAAACAGACATCTGCACTCCTTATGAATAGGCGTGATCACATTCCTGAACTCCAAGCATAAAGTTGTGTTTAAATCATACCAATAACATTTAATATGACCCAGATTTTGGATCATTTTGTCAAAGGCTGCTAAAGAGTGACGTAGGCTTTGAAAGGCCATTGAAGGGCACGAACCACGACTGTGATTGACAATCGAGATGAGTCTCATTAAAAAGAGCTTGATGTCTGCTAAAAAAAAATCAATATTTAATCAAGGATTCTTTGTACGGGACCACAGACTCATATCTGATGTGTCTTATAAAGAAACTTAGTCAATCAATCTTCTCTGTAATATCCACATCAGCTGTTTATAATGGCTTTAAGTTGGTAAATATACAGTGACCTGATTTTACTGGTCAGAGATTTAATAATGTATTATAGAGGCATACTGTATCTCAGAAGGCATAGATTTGCTGTATGAATGAATGTGTAAATTATGAGAGTTATGACAGCTGATGGAGTTTGGACCAACCTTGAAAGCATTGATCCATAGATCCATTTATTTTACAACCAACAAACAAGGCTGCAAATCAATTTTCAAACCAAATGATATGGAGATAAGTATTGATTGGTGGAGATGTTGGCAGACTCGAAGCATGGTATGAGGCAACTCTCTCTCTCTCTCTTTCTCTGTGTGTGTGTGTGTGTGTTTCCATAGTAATGGAAAAGCTGAGGAATATGTGGAGCTGGAGTGAGTTATTTTGCCCTGAAGAACTTGAAAAATAAACTCAGGTGCCAGTTATCATTTAGTCTTTGCCAGTGAGACACTGACATTTCATGGCTATTTCATGATGTCATGAACGTACTTGAATGTTTCTAAGTAAATTCAGGTTTCAATAAGTTCCATCAGTGGAGTTTAGGCCATTTCGATGTAACAACACATTGATTATATAGTCAAGTTTGATGTTATTAATGCTAAAAACAGGAAAACATCAATGAAAAAAAAAAAAAAATCCATAAAAATATGAAGAAAAAAAGGTAAACAATTATTTTTATTGTGACATTTCCATTTAAACTGTAATTCTAACATATTATCTAAAATGTGTGAAAACATGATTTATTTGTGTTTACTGAGGCACATAAAATGTTTCTTTTATGTTAATTAGCAAAACAAAGGAGTCAGCCATTATATCCACCAGAGAATTTTAATAAATTATACATAAATCAGAAATGGAGATGTTTATCGTTTTCAGGAAAAAGAAAAAGAAAAGAGTTTAAGGGATTTTAATTTCCAGTAGTGGGTACTATACGTTACTTCTAAAAAAAACAAATAAAAAACAATTAGTCACTAGCTACTAATTACTAATTTTCAACAGAGTAATTAAATTAATGTACTAATTACTTTCTCTAAAAAGAATTGCATTACTTATTACTAATTACTTTCTAAATCTCATATCAACCTCGACCAGTTGAACAATACAAGGATAGACATGAAATTGTTCTTTTAATTCTTTCAAATAAATAATATAAAATTGCATACATTATTCTTGAACTGACCAAAGTATTTAGAGGTAGGTTACAGTAAAAAAAAAAAAAAAAAAAAATACATTTTAACATTAGTCATTAAATTTTGATGTTAAATCCACTATTAATTTATATAGAATTCGAATCTATACACTATTCATTGTAAACTCTAACGATCAAAATAATTAATTGGTTTGAGTAGGGTAAACTTACATTAAACAAATTAGTTCAATACAATGTACTTTTATGAGTATTTAGAGTACTTTCTTTTTCCTTTGAGTTCACAAAACTGATACATTTTAAGTAATTTGAATTCTATCATTGTTTTAAGTTTTATGAACTTGTTTCTTTTAATTTAGACACACTTAAATTTAACAGAAACTGGGCTAGGATTTCTTTTTCCCAGCATGCTTTTCATGACACTTGAAAGGGAGAGTAAATGCTAAAATTAAGTGTTATATGATGTTTTATTTATTTATTTATTTATTTATTGTGCAATATTAATGTTATGGGAGATTTATAGTGATTGATGTTTTGCTGTTTGTTTTGCTTCTGTATTGCCGTACTCACTCAGCAATTGCTATGCTATGCTAATGCTATCAAAGCATTGTGTTACCAATGAGCAAGTTAGCATTTACTGAATTAGCTAGTCAAAGCTAGCCAAGTTTCTGCTACTAAAAATATTTAAGTTGAGATTACATGACTCATACATAACATTTTAAGTTAAGTACAAGCTAAATTGTTAAGAGCAATGAAAACGTATGAGTTCAAAATAATAATCTGCCAGTTCTGCTTACTTAAACTTTGAATTTCTTAACCTAAACATTTTGATGTAACTGATTACCTAATTTTTTTTGAGTTTTGTCAAGTTATTCTGGTTTATATTGTGCAATTACATCAGAAGTAACTCATTAAATTACAGACAAGAGTAATCTCTTACTTTACTTTTCTAAGGGAAAAGTAATTAAATTACAGTTATTAATTACTTAGTAATATACCCAACACTGTTAATATCTAAATAAATAAATGCATAATAAAAACATAGTCAGGGCCAAAAGTGATCATAGTTATAATTAAAACGTTTGGGGTCTGTATGATTTTTTTAAACAGGGAAAACACCAAAACACAATGAAACTAAACAGAACAGTGCAGTACATACATGCATACATACAGTACACAGTGCTCACATTTATTTGATTAAAAATACAGTAAAACAGTAATGCTGTGAAATATTAATGATATATATATATATATATATATATATATATATATATATATATATATATATATATATATATGATTTCTGTTAGTAATGTTGAAAACAGTTGTGCTGCTTAATATGTTTGTGGACTGTGATACCTTTGCTGAATAGAAAGTTCAAAAGAACAGCATTTATTAGAAAACTTTCTGCATTTTTCAAGAAAAAAACATCATTTAGTATTTATTAGCTGTTTTCCTCATGGGAACCAAAAAAATGTCCCTACAAGGTCAAACATTTTTTGTATTACTATGCTTGTGGGGACATTTGGTCCCCACAGGACCACACACACACAAAAACAGAGAGAGGGAGAGAGAGAGAGAGACCATCTGACACTCAATCCATCTCCCCCATGATGCTCTGGATTTTATCAGGAACACTGCAGCAGATGGGCTGTGAACAAGAACAGAGTGATATGTGTTAAAGCGCACACTGACGCGGATACACACACATTTCATGAATATTGCGTGCTTTGACTCATCGGAGACCACTGGCTTCTTTGAAATAAGTCTCTGACTTTGGCAATCGTCTAGATAGTCATCCAGACTTCATAGCAAACCTACTGAAAGCACTTCTCTGGGGAGCTTCAGCTCCAGACTCTGAAGAAGTGAGCGAGGGAGAAACTTTGCACTGAGATACTCCCACTGCACATCTGCCCCCAAAGCCCGGGAAAATGAACAGGGCTAAAACTAGCTTATGAGACAGCATGTGAGCGTCTCAATTTCACAACCGCAATTGACATCTGACACAGTGTTGGAAGGCTGACATCATTATGTTTTACATTTATTTTTAGAAAGTGTGGAAAATGTTGCATTTTGCCATTAAATATTCCAAAAATGGCCTCTCACAAGGTTGACAACAAAATGAGAGATAAAAAAAAAGTAAGTGCAGACTCATGCTGTGTGAATAAATCTCATCCAAAACATCTTGAAAAGGTTTTTAGTACTAAGACTACAGGAAAAGTCTGCTTGGAATAAAAAAGTTAATATGCAATTCTCATAAAAAAATCAGAATTGCAAGATATAAATTCACAATTGTGAGGGGGAAAAAAAGTCACAACTGTTAAAAAGTTGCCGTTTTTTTATTTTTTATTATTTATTCTGTGATGAAACAAACAAAAACACACAATTGTGATGTGTAAACTCACAAATTGATGCTTGAAAAACCTTTGTCCACCAAATCGAATCATGTGGTGCAGCCAATAATAAGAAAAAGAAATATTAAATAGTATTAAATATCATAAAGAGGACCCTGCAGATCATCATAACTGCATGTCAAGGTCAATAAGCCTCTTAAAATATTAAAGGGATAGTTCACCCAAAAATGAAAATCTGATCGTGTTCTGACAACGGCAGTGATGTCTCGCTCTCATTGAAGTATATGCGCGAGACATCACTGCCGCTGTCAGAGCGCGATCAGACCAAACGAATCGAGTGATGAATGCAGTTGGACATAGTGGTGTATTAGAGGTAAAAAATGATATAAATACTGTTCGATTTCTCGCACAAACCGATCGTTTCGTGTCTTAGGACATCAATGTGTCGTCACGAGCCGCAGGGTTTAATTTGGATTTGTCTGTCGTGTTTTATTTACTCTTATAGTCCAAGTTCCCGCTGACTTGCATTATACCACTGACAGACAGCAGCGGTTGCAGTTAAAAATCATCATTTGTGTTCTACTGAAGAAACAAAGTCACCTACATCTTGGATGCGCTGGGGGTAAGCAGATAAACATCAAATTTTCATTCTTGGGTGAACTATCCCTTTAATTAATTGGAGCATTTTATTACAAAACAAGGTTAGTTTAGGTAATAAATTGTCCTGTTGTGTAGCTCACCCAAAATGAGATAACATTAATGAATTAATAACTGATATTGTGCATATTTGTAACACATTTTTACTTAAAAAATATATTGAAACATTTTTTGTGTACAGGGGTTACACTTTATTTTAAGTTGTCCTTGTTACAGAGTAACTATACATTTAAGTACTGAGTAATATCAATTAATAGCATGTACTTATTGTATAATTAGGGTTAGGGCTTGGTTTAGTGTTAGCTGCATGTAATTATGCATAATTTACTGTTATTACTACAGTAAGTAAAGTACATGTAACATATGTGACAAGGACACTGTAAAATAAAGTGTTAACATTTATAAATACATCACATGAAATTGTGACAGGCATTAAATTGAAACTTTTGTTGAACATGTTTAAAATTATAAGTTTATAACTTGCGATGAGGGGGAAAGTCAGCACAGTCTTGTAATTGTGAGATATAAATTTTGCAATTGTTAGATAAAAAAAGTCTCACACATGACAAGTACATAAATTACATTTAAACATTAGTCAGTCCAGCCTAATTTTTCTCTGGTGACTATAAGCATAATTTATTTCCTCTGAGCCTACATGTCTGTCAAAATATTGATGTTGTGTACCAAACAAATCATAGTTCACAAGTGTGGCATATCCAGACGGTGATGAGAAAAGGGATCAAATTTATCTTGGCTCATCATCAATCATTCTGAACTGCTGCTACCACTGTCAGGCTTTTTATGATTAATGATTCTATGATTTTGCTCTTTATTTCTCTTTCCTGTATGTTAATGATGTGGTTTAATGTTCCACTTCTATTCAAAGACTTTCTTCTTGACATCCATCCAAGTTGACCTGATTTCTTTCATCCTGAACTCAAAATGCTGGTTAAACGGTTTAATGTTGCCAATCTAGGCGGGCTGAAGATTTTTACTTTTTTTCAAGATTGGCTGACATCAATCAAGACCAAATGATTTATTTTGTACTAGTCAATATTGGTTACTGCGGTGGATATTGTTTGAAGGGTCAATGACATGCTCATTTTTGTATGAACCTGAAAATTATTCAACTCATACATACACTACAACTCTCCAAATATCATGATGCAGAAATGCCTCATTAAAAGAATGAAATCTTCAAAATAAGCCCTTATTAAGTTTGGCATGACCTTTAATTTATGTTGGTTTGTTTTTCAACAAAATTGCCTCACTGCTTAATGTTTGAAAAACCTTTGTCCACCAAAGTGAAGTCATGCAGCCAATATGAAAAGAAAAATAAATATTAAATAGTATTAAATATCATAAAGAGGACCCTGCGGATCATAACTGGAACTTTTTATTACAAAACATGGCTAGTTTAGGTAATAAAATGTCATGTTGTGCAGCTCACCCAAAATGTGATAACATTAATGAATTAATAACTGATATTTGCATATTTGTAACACATTTTTACTTACTAATTTTTGAAACATTTTTGAAAACAATAATTAACACTGAGCAAAATTGGAATATTGCATAAAACATTTGTGAATAAAGCACTGTTTCCATCCAGTGAGCTGAAGAGCACAAATCATCACTTTCAGATAAACTGGCGCTAAATATAACAAAAAAAAAAAAAAAAAAAAAAAAAAGTTGCTGCAGCAGAAGGTGCCATTGTATATAATAATTTTGTATATAATAGCCTAAATTACTTGTGCCTCAGAGCACACAGACAAAACGCAATGAAGAAATCTTGCTTTCGGTGGCAGATGCCTGCTGTTTGGGAACACAGTTGTGTAAGACTGTTCTGGAAGGTAATTATACCAAACCACTTTGACAGCAGACTTTGCTCAGGCATTTCAGACTCCTTTGAGCTACAGATGACTAAGGTTGGCAATACCGACTCATTTTATTGCATTTTAATTTACCGACCTCCTGGTCCTGCTCGCTTGTTTTTAGAGGATTTCTTTGAATTTTTATCTTCAATTATCAAACTTGAAAAGGTTCTGATACTCTGGGATTTTAACCTCCATATCGATGATGCTTTGTGTAATCTGGCATCTGAGTTTTTAACACTCACTGAAGCATTTCATTTTAAACAGCATGTCTCTGGTCCTACACATACAAAAGGCCACACTTTGGACCTTGTATTCTCTTTAGGCCTGAACATTGACCATCTGAGTGTTATGGACATTAATGTGACAGACCACTGTTGCATATTTTTTTACTTGTCTTCCTTGTAAACCGATGTCACAAAAACGCATTATTAATGAAATCACTGTTGAGTCATTTGACCCCAGTTCTTTTGATGGCTGTAGTGACGCTGAATCTTTTCTGCAGTCTTATAATAACCATTGTTTGTCTGTTTTAGATAAGGTTGCTCCATTAAAAAGTAAACACATTTTTCCTAAAAATCCCTGCCCATGGGTGAATGAGGAAATCTTATCTTGCAGGAGAATCTGTCGTAAAATAGAAGTCTAGAAGTGCACAGACTGCACTTGAAGGAGCTTATCACGTCACTAAATGACAAAATAAAACAGGCCAGATCTGCCTATTTTTCTAATCTGGTTATTTTGAATAAGAAAAATCCCAAAGTCCTGTTTGACACAATATCAAAAATTGTCTCTCCTTTAGCTCCTCAAGTGCCGGTCCACTCAAAGTCTGACTGCAACAGGTTTTTAAATTCTTTTGTGAATAAGGTACATGATATCAGAGCCTCTATAAACCTATCTTCTGTCGACACATCTTGGGGTCTATCGCCTCAGTGCTCTTGGTCCATCTTCTCACCTGTCACTGAAGAGAATATTATGGGTCTACTAAAAAAAGTGAAACCATCATCTAGCCCTTTAGATGTTAACTAAGCTGCTTCTAAATGTATTTGATTTAGTTGGACCATATGTTGTTAAATTGATCAACCTTTCTCAGCTCTCAGGTTAAACAAGCGGTTGTCACCCCCATTCTGAAGAAGCCCAATTTGGATTCATCTGAACCAAACAACTACAGGCCCATCTCTAAACTGCCTTTTTTATCTAAAATCCTAGAGAGAGTGGTGGCGGGGCAGCTGACTGCATTTCTTAATGGAAATAATTTTATAAATAAATTTCAGTCAGGCTTCCGTAAATGTCATTCAACTGAGACTGCCCTGCTGAAGGTATCAAATGACATTATGATGGCGGCTGACTCTGGGCAGTACTCTGTCTTGATCCTACTGGATTTATCTTCTGCATTCGATACACTCGACCATAATGTATTGATAAATCGTCTGCAAAATGAAACAGGTTTCTCTGGATCAGTTCTAAATTGGTTTTCCTCTTACCTGTGTGACAGATCATTTTGTGTGTCTATTAACAATATTCTATCTGAGATGACCCCTCTGTCATATGGAGTTCCTCAGGGCTCGGTTCTAGGTCCTATTTTGTTTTTACTGTACATACGCCCTCTTGGTGAAATAATTCATGGTTTTAAAAATGTGTCTTATCACTTTTATGCTGATGACATTCAGTTGTACTGTTGTTTTAAAAACTCTGAGTTTCATAAATTAACTGATTTATTGGACTGCTTGTCCTGCATAAAGAACTGGTTATACAATAACTACCTACAACTGAATATGAAAAAGACTGAAACCTTAATCTTCGCTCCAGACCAAAAACTACCTCAAATCAAACAACACCTTGGTTCCCTCGGTTCTTCCGTCCAGTCAAGCCTCAGAAACCTTGGTGTTCTGTTTGACCAATCTATGTCTCTGGACAGTCATTCTAGACAGTTGGTCAAAAACTGTTTTTATCACTTGAGAAACATTTCTAAACTGAGAGCGTTATTGTCTAAAGCTGACTTGGAGATGATTATTCATGCTTTTATTTCTTCTCGTCTTGATTATTGTAATTCTCTTTTTACTTGTTTAAACAAATCTTCTCTGAGTCGTCTTCAAATGGTGCAAAATGCTGCAGCCAGGCTTTTAACAGGAACCAATAGAAGGGCTCACATTTCACCGGTTTTAACCTCACTTCATTGGCTTCCAGTCAAATTCAGAATTGATTTTAAAATTTTAGTCTTGACTTTCAGAGCTCTGCACGGACAGGCCCCCCAGTACATCACTGACCTGTTGACCCCTTACTCCTCTTCCCGCGCTCTTCGGTCCTCAGGTCAAAACCTTTTAATGGTCCCCAAAACCCGCTTTAAAACTCGGGGAGACCGGTCCTTCCAAGCAGTCGCCCCCCAGACTCTGGAACGCTCTGCCCCTGTCACTGCGAGTGAACGATTCTGTTGATTCTTTTAAAAAGCAGCTGAAGACACTTTTATTTAGGCAGGCTTTTAGTTGATTGGGTTTCTATGTGTTCTATGTTTTACTATTTTGTGGTTTTAATTTTTATTTTTATTTATCATAGTTTTCTAAGTTTTATTGTTTCTTTTATTAAAATTGTTGCTTTTGTAAAGCACTTTGTGATTTTATATCTGTGAAAGGTGCTATATAAATAAAAGTTTACTTACTTACTTAAGTTTACTTCCGAACAACCAAAACAGCATTTCAGATGCTGTGCAACGTGATCGGTCCGGTTATGCTATCCCATCTTTTTTGATGCTCATCAAGGAATTTATTCTGTAAATGTGTTTTTATCTTAATTTATGCTCATGTTTTCTTATCGAATAAAACGTTTTTCCAACTCAATTGAGCGCATATGTTTTTTATGCACATTTTTAGAATTTTTGCGCATTTTGGCATTTCCATCCAGCATTTTTTATGTGATATGCCAAAATGTGCATAAAATAGGTGGATGGAAACATAGCTATTGTAAGGCCCTGTCCACACAAACAAGGGTATTTTCAAAATCACAGCTTTTTCTATAAGGTTTTTTTTTTTTTTCCTAATCTTTTTTTAAAACTCCTGCCAGGGTGAAGATTTTCCGAAACTCCGGTTGCAGTGTTGTCGTGTAGCCGGTGAAACCGGAGATTTTGACTTGTGACATTGGAACTGGAGCAGCTAATGAAATTTTTTCAGGCTTATGATTGGCCAACATTACGGTTAGGGTTATATCGCCACCTTTCTCTTGACAGTGCTTCATAGCGTGTTTTCATGTGGACAGAGATTTTTTTTTTTTTTTTTAAATGGAGGAAAAACTCTGTTTATAAAAATACCTGTGCACCTGTGGACTAGGCCAAAGACTATAGAATAACTTGCCGTCAATTGTTGACTGGTAAAGCTAGAAGCACCGGTTTCTATAACAACAGTCAGACGCGCGCCTCCGAAATGAGGCACAAGAGACGCGCATTTAGGTCTGTGCATGTGCATTAGCTTGATCCAGCATAAAAATATTTTTTTTTTGTCATGATTTGAGCGTTTGGAAAAAAAATAATGAGACAGTTGTTGTCAGATTTCATTGGTGATTTCAAATATGAAATTTAATCGAAAACTTGGCAAACAGCTTTGGAGCTGCATGATGCCCAGGATGCCCGAGAGGTGTTTCAAAGATGGCCGCCGAGTGAAATGACTTGTCTTAAAGGGACTTTGACTAGGTTTCTTGAGTACCAGTTAATCACTAATTAAGTTCACCTGTTGTTCATTTAGGTCCCTCGTTTGCCTATGTGTATTTATAGCCCTCAGTTTGTTTAGTTCTTTGTCTTGTATTATTGTGTTGCCACATGTTTCTTCTACAGTCTTCTTCATTGTGAATTGTCTTCTTTGTTTTTGTTTAATAAAAGTTCTTCAATTAAATCCATGACCACACCATGACAATCCCCTACTGATTAAGTGTTATCATATGAGGTTAGTAAGAGCAGTCTTGATAAATGAGGATCTTGCTGTAGTTATGAGGCCATCCTTGACCAGCTTTTTATTTATTTTTTAACTCTGAGGTCTGAAAACGCGTCGGCGCGTTTTGCAGGTTTTTTTTTCACATTGCAGCAAAACAGACTTAAAATACTCACTTAAATAGACTTAAATAGTTAGTTCCTGTTTTCTTTTCTTCTATAGATGAATTTTAGATGAGTTTTTGTTTCTTTAGCACCCTCCGGCTGCAGTATGAATTGGAAACTCCATTCATGGAATAGCCTCTTCTTCTTTTAGATGAATTTGTGGACTAAAAATGCACAGAGAGCGCCCTCCGACTTCAAGGGTGAATTGAAAACACCAGCGCTCATAGTAATGACAATGAATATTAAATAAATATAACTCCTCTGTATAGAAAATTGACATAAGCATATGAGAATCCAATATTTCTCCAAATGTGCATGCTTTTAAACTAAAAGCCTATATTCAGACTCTTTGCATCACAGAAATACATTATATTTTAAAGTATAATATAAAACCATTACTTTATATTGTAATAATATTTTTCTGTATGTTTCATATATCATGATGAGCTTGAGACATCACAGAAGGTTTTTTTCACAGCCTACCTGACTGAAATGCCTCATTAATATGCAAGTCATTTCAGCTCATTACTATGCAATTCTTTTTTCTTCTCAGGTGAGAATGGCCCATTATTCAGTGGTGATTCACGCCTCCACACATACTGTGTTTCTTGGCAAAAAGTGTCTTACGAAAACTAAATCAATATATTGTTTTATATGAAGGAGTAGGCAGCATAATTTTTACATAATTTTGAAGCAAAAACTCTAGTTTACAACCTCCAATACCCTAAAGTATTGTAAACACAGATTTACTATACTTTTTTTTGGCCTTATTTCAGTGACTTAAGTTTTTTGTTTTTTCAATAACCACGCATAAATGTTATTCCTTCAAAAACACAAACATGTACATACATGTTCCTCACATATTATTGTAGCCTAGTTTGTGCTGAATACAGTGTAATGACACTTTTTCCATTAATATGTTTATGAACAACTGAAAGAAGCACAAATGTCAGGGCATGTCAAAACTTCTCCAGGCCCCAAATCAGCCTCAAACTCCAGAGGGTTAACAGCGGTAAGAGGTCAGTAGCATAATGAGACCGCTAGCACTTGGTCAAAAAATGTTAATTATTACAATTTATGGGAAGAATAAACAATGCTTGCCCTAAAACAGTCAAACTTGGAAGACTGTAATATGTTAAGATGCTTCTCTAGGGTGTGGTTTCTGTTCAAAGTCCTCAGTAAACAACAGCCTGATGGTGATGATAGTACTGGGATTACTCAAAATCAACATTAAAATGAAAACAAGTCAAAGCTGCTGCCAAAGATAGCCTCACAACAAATAACAGATCAGCTTCAACAGAGGAAGAGCTTTCCAAAGACATCAAAGCATATACAGTACACCTGATAGAATTGATGACATCTGTGAGATGTTTAGATGGTGAAGGGCACCTGGTCCTCTCCACACCTGTACGATTGTTTATAGAATTGCTAAACCTGTGAGACAGAGGTTTGAAGTGATGAAAACATAATGCTAACATGTCAATGTGTGCCAGTCATCCCTCAAAACTGGCATTTTCTGTATACTGTCCCAGTTAGATTTGCTGAAGGCAAAAATGTGGTCAAAATGAAAACCAAGAATTCAGCAAATACTTCTCAGGAGATTAGACAAGCCACCTTAAGGGAATGAATCGCAGTGAGGATTGCATAAAGTAGAGCAGTGAGGGGGGAGAACCTAAATAGGACAATGTAGTGTCAACATTACAACATCATAGAAAAAATTTATTAATTTTGCTCTAACCATAAATTACAGACTTCAAAGTGATGTAGTTATGCAATTTTGAGTGAAATCATTTTTCAGGCAGTTAATCCCCCTAGATACCATGTCACTATAGTTTTCTGAAATGAAGTGTTCTCTCTGCTTCTAAAAAATAAATAAAATACTTGACAAGTTTTACACCTCAAGCAAAGCTCACTGTCAATTAAAGAGTATTTATGTAAAACTAACAAAGAGTCCATTGAGTTTAGAAGACCTTGATGGGAGTTTTCTTTGGATGAATTCACATGTGTCTTTGAGAAACGATTAAGTTGTCAGTAAACTGCACAGTGCAGAGATTCTCTGATCACCTTTGGCTCTGTCACTGCTACAGTAACACCTCTGAGAGATGAATGATTTGAAGGTTTAAATGAAATATATTTTCAAATTGTAAAATAGTTGAAAAAAAAATCATTAAGCTTATGTTGTTTGCTACATATATTTTGCATATATATATATATATATATATATATATATATATATATATATATATATATATATATATATATATATATATATATATATATATATATATATATATATTACATATAGTGCCCTCCACAAATATTGGCACCCTTGGTAAATATGAGCAAAGGCGGCTGTGAAAAATTAATCTGCATTGTTAATCCTTTTGATCTTTCAAGCATTGAAAATCCCCATTTCCACTATCAAGGCAATAATTAAGAAGTTCTAATCAACTAAAGATGTTACAAATCTGCCTGGAAGAAGACGTGTGTCTAAATCATCCTAATGCGCGGTGAGGAGGAGAGTTTGAGTGGACAAATACTCTCCAAGGATCACAGCTGGAGAATTGCAGAGATTAGTTGAGTCTTGAGCCTCAGAAAGCCTAAAAAAAATGTTCAAACAGCACCTACATCACCACAAATTGTTCAGGAGGGTTTCAAGAAAAATCCTCTGCTCTCATACAGAAAAAATCTCCCGCATATTCAGTTGTCAGACAAGACTGGAACTTCAAACAAGACAGGCTTCTGTGGTAAGAACTTTTTGGCAGCAAACCCACCAGATGGGTTTGGTGCACACAGGGGTAAAAAGTACCCCATGCCCACGGTTAAATATACTGCTGTATCTTTAATGTTGTGGGCCTATTTTTTCTGCTGGAGGTCCTGGACATCTTGTTCAGATACATGGTATCATGGATTCTATCAAATATCAACAGATAAAAAATCAAAACCTGCTTCTGCTAGAAATCCAATAATGGGCCTTGCTTAGATCTTCCATCAGGACAATGATCCGAAACAAACATCAAAATCAACACAAAAATGTGTCACTGAGCACAAAACCAAGCTTCTGCCATGTCCCAGTCCCCTGACCTGAACCCTAAAGAAAATGAGTGGAGTGAACTGAAGAGAAGAAGCACCAACATGGAGCTGGGAATATGAAGGATCTGGAGAGATTCTGCATGAAGGAATGGTCTCTGATCTCTTGTCAGGTGTTCTCCAAACTCATCAGGCATTATAGGAGAAGACTCAGAGCTGTTATCTTGAGAAAATGATGTTGCAATAATTGGGTGCCAATAATTGTGGCCAACGTAAACTAGAGAAAAACATTTATTTCATAATAAGCTTTTTCCACATTTTCAATTGTTTTACTTTAATGAAAAGTTAGAATTTTGTGAACTTTTTGAATGAAAGATCAAAAAGATAAACAATGCAGATTAATTTTCACAGCCGCCTTTGCTCATATTTACCATGGGTGCCAATATTAGTGGAGGGCACTGTATATATATATATATATATATATATATATATATATACACACACACACACACACACACACACACACACATATATATATTTTCAGACAGCACTTAGAGGCTTTTGCATCTGAAGTCTTCATACTTATAAATATATAGCCTTATGGGGTGTTTCATTACTAGACCTAGATCAGCCTGATGACAAAAAACATATGCCACCATTTGAAGGGAGTGTGATTGCTTCCCTAGGCCACATTTTTCAAATAGTAAAAGAAATAATAGAGATTGTCACCGCCCGCTGTGTTAATGGTCTCCATTTTCTCCAGACTACAGTGCAGAGATTGTGGCACGGATCTGTGGAGAGGGATCAAACCGCTTGTTTTCAAAAGGATGTGCAGGAAATGACTCTTCAAGTTAAGTGGTTCTTTTTGGTTGATGCTGTATGCGTGCAGGACACGGGGCCACATCGACCTTCAGGCACGTGCTACGTTTCTAGAGCAGGACTGCGGGGGACTCACACTCACAGAACACACACATGCAGACATAGCTCAAGGCCACCTCTTTTGTGTTGTGTCTAAACAATATTGTGGATTTGAGGGGGGGAATGTGAATTCTGCTGTACACCACAATGATCTAATTCCTCAAGACCACACAAGAAGGTACAGTGATGTTTAATTTCTTAGACCTGGACTAAAACTGATCCTGGAATAATTTGACTTGTTAATGTGAAATATCCAGTAGGTTCAAAGTTTGTCAGGTCTTCCACCCCTAAACCCAACCATCAGTAGGCTGTGAGTAGAATGTACAGAAATGAATGAATGATCATAGTAATTCAAACCATCAATTCACATTATGGCCATGAATTAATAATTCACTCCTGCAACTTAATTTAATGAATTACTATGACCATTACTTAACTGAAATGAGGTAACCAACTCATGGAATGTGACAATGAATTAATACATTTTGGTGACAAATTTTTTATTTGTGGCCACAATGTCTATTTTTTTATTCTGCTCATCATGTACGGGACTCTGCAGCTCAGAGATGCACAAATGTTTTTACTCTTTTTAGAACTATTTGGCGGAGCAAAAATAGACAAAAAGCTGGCAATGTTATGTTTAAAATTTAAATTACTAAAAATTTACTTCTTATTTATTGAACTGCTATATAAAAGCATCACACTCAAAATCGTGCTGTTGGTTAGAATATCAACATATCAAATATTTAAAGCAACAGCACTCTTGCTTGTGTGATATTACTTAAAGGGTCAAATTCTGTCATTAATTACTCACCCTCATATCATTCCAAAACCTTAAGACTTTCGTTCATCTTCAGATGAAATCCGAGAGCTCTCTGACTCCCCCATAGACAGCAATTAAACCTGTTAAGGGCCAGAAAGGTAATAAAGACATTATTAAAATAGTCCATGTGACTACAGTTGAATACCTTTTGTGCACAAAAACAAAAATAACAACTTTATTCAACAATTTCTTCTCTCCCATGTCAATCTCCTATACAGTTGACATAGTGAACGCAGTGCAGGCTTACGTCAGAACGCTGACTCATTATTGGCCGACGTTGTACACGTGAGCAGCACAACGCATGCATGTGATGCTGACGCAGGAGTTGGCCAATAAAAGCTGTTATTTTTGTTTTGTTTTTGCGCACAAAAAGTATTCTCGTCGCTTTATAAAATTAAGGTTGAACCACTGTAGTCACAAGGACTATATTTTGACAATGTCTTTAGTACCTTTCTTAACAATGTTGGTTAGATTGCTGTCTATGGACAAGCTCTCAGATTTCATCAGAAATATCTTAATTTGTGTTCCGAACATGAACGAAGGTCTTACGGGCTTGGAACAGCATGAGGGTGAGTAATTAATCAAAGATTTTGGGTAAACTAACCCTTTAAACATGGCATCTGCTCATGTGATCTAGAGTTGCTCAGAATCTGCCAAGTTACATTGGCATGCACAAACTGACCTTGCTGATTTGTTTGCTTCAATAATAAAACTCTTTGGAGCAAAGCAATGGGTTAAAAAGAAAATGACAGCTGAAACTCATTTAATAGTCATTGTAGAGGATACAGTCTTAAAGTAACACAATTTTATATGTATACCATTTTACATGACAGCTGTAGGTCTACATGAATGTTTACAGTTTGAAATATATTTATACACATTTTGATCTCAAAGGGATATGGTAATAATATCCACAGAATAAGAAATGAAAAACAAAGAGATGAAGAGAAAGCAGGAGGGAGAGTTCAGCCCGAGCAGAATAAACAAGAAGCGACAAGTGATGACATGACAGCTAATAGAGAGAGAAAGGCTGTTCTTGTCACAACCTTATTTTTCGTAGAACTGCAAATAGAAGAGAAATTGACTATGCTTGTTGAACTCGTTCTCTGTTATAATTTACCTCAGACAAAATCTGACATTCAGTGACAGTTCCTCACAGAATTCAAAGTCTTATACAAGTGTAGTTTGTTACACATAACCAGAAAAATGCCTGCTTACAAAGCGTTCTGTGGGCCTACATAAAGCCTTTATGAAGATTGGTCTTTACTCTTTGACTGTCTGGTAATCATCCACAATTTCTGTATACACTATTTCGAGTGGTTACAACTAGTTCAACAGATCCTCCTTATAATAAAACCAAAGGTCAGTTACATTTAATGGTCCATGCTTGCTTTCCCTTTGAATCTGAGCAGAACAGATGACTGCATGTCACCCTTCATGAGATGTTTGCAGAATATAGGCATTTGTTGTGGTTTTTGCACCACTGGAGAAGGGCAGACAGTTTCAAAGTCAAAAAAATAAATCAGCTCATCAATTAAATTGGCCAATTTCATATTGTATTTGTTGTTTAAATTCAAAAAAAGTGTGAAACCACTTAAAGCAGTATGTTCTTGGTCCATAGGACTCGATCCAGAATTGTGTCTACCAATGACAAAGCCCCATACACAACAAACGGCTCTGTTTCTCATGAGAGCCCTTTCGAGCCAGAAAGCCATTGCCTGTGCAATTTATTTTAATAGAACAAAATGATCATGCCACAAAAATATGTCCAGTGATTAAATAGAAAACATGGGCCAACATCAGCTTGCCAAAAAAAATAAAAAAATAAAAAAAATAAATAAATAAATAAAAATAAATCGCAAACCTTTTTATGTATTTCAAAGTTGTCAAGCAGCATTTTGTTGGTACAAATTGTTTTACTGCTGTTTTTCCAGTTAACAGTTTGCTGTCTCAAATTATATTTCCCAGAAGTGACATCAGATGAAACAGAACAAAAGAGGAAATCTGGAAGTTATCTATTCTTAAAATGCATTCTTCCCCATAAAGCATTTCAGATTCCTTTAAAGAGAACCACCCCACCTAATAAAAACAGTGTTTACATTCGAAATGGGATTTCCTGAGACCATATTCATCTTTGAGAAGATACCAAAGCCATTATATAAATAACACAGAACTGAATCAAAGGAAAAATAAGGAGCTGTACACATAGAATGTGTTTTTTTTTGCATTTAAAAACTGAGAATATGCACAGCAGAATGCAGAAAGAAAATGCAGGGTCGTGAGGCCTTTTTTTTTATTTTATTTTTTTTTTAAGAAAAGTTCTTGGAACTTTACACTGGGTCTCACGTTGCCTTCTAGTGCACCTGGGAAACATGAATGACTAAAGAAAGTTGTATTTAGTTGTGACGTTACAAGGTGTGTGTCATTTTGACTCTATAATCGATAATTATAGGCTATAGACAATATAATAAATCTATAATCTATATAGAGATCAGTGATTGGAAAGCAAGTCTGTGGTGAATTATGCAGTTGTTTTAATTTTGCAGAATTTCTTAAACATTTTAAGGTGTGATGTAGGCCTACGAACAGGTTATAGACAAGCTTAAGCTAAAATTAATCACTCAGTTTGCTTCATGTAATGAATTACCCTGTTAGCTGGGAAAAAGCTCTGTGACTTGACATAAAATACCTGCTTCAACTGAAAGAGTCTTCTGAGATTTAAATATATTCAGTCATAAATGCTCAGCAGATGTAAATGTTAAAAATCTAATAGGCATATAATTAATAATCCAATCAAATCGAATAATAGGAATAGGCTACATCTAATTACAGGATTAAGGTGGTCAATTTTATAATTATATTATTGACATTGATATCACTGTACCCCCGAGATTCTAAAGACCATATTACTTTCACAATGAGGACATGTTACTACAAGATTAGGGAGTAAACCATTCAGCCATTTCTAAGAGGCCTTTTCTATAACACATTGTGAAGGAACTTTGTTAGATGCTCCTTTCTCTTTTATCTCCCTTAAGGCATTCACTCTTGTTTGACAAATTGTCTTTATTCAGTCATTACAGGAGTGTGGGGATGTGGGCCTCTAGCAATGCACCAGGCTCTATTCAGGCAAAAGAGAAAGAGAGAGAAAAAGAGAGAAAAAAAAAAAAAACATGTTGTATGTTACAGCCCAACTGATTACTTAAACACAGTTAATTAAACTGCAATTTAATTTCCTAAAATATAAGTATTGATAAACCCATTTTAAATGTTTTCAAATATCCTGCTATCATTCAGAGACCAATGCAGGTGTTCTGTCTTTCAGAGCCCCTTTATGATAAGATCGACCACCAAGCATGAAAGGTGGGTTCAGGACCCTAACATGATATTCAATGGTCTGTTACCTGGGTGGGCCGGCTGTGCTGGAACGCGCCAACACGAGCCAGAGGGGTCTACCTGCTGAGACAGGAGCCCAAGGCTCTTACTGATAGGAGACCCCCATTGTGTTGAGTGACGGTGGCATGACCCTGGTTGGAGAAGTTGGAGGAACTGCCAACAATTATCTGCATATCTGGTCTTTTTGAAAGAGAGAATAGGGGGATCATATTACCCTAGAGTGCCATTTAATATGCATGCTGCACTAAAGACAAATTAATCATAATGCCTCTACTAATTAAGAGTTTTTATTCAGCGTATTTGTGTAGAAATTCCTAAAGCTTAATACCCTGTAATGCCCAGCAGGTTCTTTTAAATAAGCTCTTGTGTTATGCTGTTAAAAAGACACCTTGCATCAGTGCACATTCTGTGTTGATTTCAATTCTGTTCTACACATGGTGAAGAAAAGTGATTCTGATGCTTAGTTTGTTCAGTGATCCATAGCCAGCATGTGCTGAGTACTAAAGTGTTTCAGTTTAATGAATCAGGGACATGGCATACTGTTTCTTTTTATATGTTACTGAATTTTGCGACTCATGCTTCTGTTTCAGTAACAAAATAAAGCTTAGAGATTAGGAAATGGCCAGCAGTTAAAGGACAAGACTATGCAGTGATATCTAACCTTTCAGTCCATGTCAGAAAGCTGATACTGCCATCAACTGGTCAAGATGTTTCATTGACTATTTAATGCCCTTTATTTTTTTTTAAATGGTTACTATGATTTTATGTGATTATGAATGCATTATGTGTACTAAATTTACAAACAAATGAAATTCATCATACCCCACCGTTCAACAGAGAAGAAAAAACAACTTTCCCTCTGATATACGTCACAATAGGGAAGACTATTGCAGCTTCCGTTTCGTGCTGACTTTAAAGGGATAGTTCACCAAAAAAATGAAAATTTGCTGTTAAGTGACTCACCCTCAGGCCATCCAAGATGTAGGTGTCTTTTTTTCTTCAGATTTTTAGCTGAAACCGTGGTCCTTTGTGAATTATATAGTGCAAGTCAATAGCTACAGTTACTTTGAGAATAAATAAACACACTCACACACACACACACACATATATATATATATATATATATATATATATATATATATATATATATATATATATGGCTCCTGATGATACGTTGAGATATGATACAGTGGTCGGTATGTGCAAGAAACTGAACATTATTTACAACAATTTTACCTGTAATCCACAGCCTCGGCAAACGGTCCTGAGCGTGTTCACACAGTCTGGAGCAGGAGCTTCCTGTCACATTATGACGTATGTGTGGAAGCAAACTCACACGTGAGCTGACGTTGTACTTGTTTATAACTATTGAAGGCCAAATGTGTCAGCAGTCAAAAGCACGCTAATTCTGACCCATTTGGAATTCGATATTATGTGACAGGAAGCTCACGTTCCAGATTGTCTTGCTGATCTTCTTGGCCTGTTAAAGTGCAATGGGTTAGTTCACCCAAAAATGAAAATTCTGTCATTTATTACTCACCCTCATGTTGTTCCACACCTGTAAGACCTTCGTTCATCTTCGGAACACAAATTAAGATATTTTTGATGAAATCTGATGGCTCAGTGAGGCCTCCATTGCCAGCAAGATAATTAACATTTCAATGCCCAGAAAGCTACTAAAGACATAAAACAGTTCATGTGACTACAGTGGTTCAATGTTATGAAGCGACGAGAATAGTTCTTGTGTGCCAAAAAACAAAATAATGACTTTACTCAACAATGAGATTTCAAAACACTGCTTCATGAAGCTTCGAAGCTTTACGAATCTTTTGTTTCAAAGCAGTGGTTTGGAGCGGGTATTAAACTGCAAAAGTCACACCCCCTAGTGGTGAACTATTGAGATTTCGAAACACTTATGACATGACATAAACGGCAGTTTGATACACGCTTTTTTTTTTTTTTTTGCCGCACATAAAGTATTTTTGTCACTTCGTAACATTAAGGTTGAACCACTGTAGTCATATTAACTGTTTTAAATATGTTTTTAGCAGCTTTCTGGGCATCTGAAAGGGTTAATTATCTTGCTGGCTATGGAGGCCTCACTGAGCCATCGGATTTTATCAAAAATATCTTAATTTGTGTTCTGAAGATGAATGAAGGTCTTACGGGTGTGGAACAACATGAGGGTGAGTAATTAATTACGTAATTTTAATTTTTGGGTGAACTAACCCTTTAAACAAATAAAACAATTCAGCTATCAAAAATGGCCCAATTGCTTGTAAAGAAAGAAAGAAAGAAAAAAAAAAATGCAATAAAAAAATCATTATGGGTGCCTAGTGTTTTCCAAAGGGAAAAATTCATGTTTGATCATTGCTGCGTTGAGAATCCATTATCAGTCTTCAGCTTTTAATGCAGCTAATGTATTATTTAGATTCCACTACATACGCGTTGAGAGTTGTTGTTTTTTTTTTTTTTTTAATGTTACCTGAGAGTCAGTGTCCCAGAGTTGCATGAGGACTATGAAAGGAGCAGTTAACAGTGAGACACAGTAATGCTGTAAAACAATGTAATGTATAATGTCAGCATAACTGCTTGTGCACTGGTGTGCAGCGGCAACAAGCCGGGGAATGGTGTTTTATAACTAGCCTACACAATTAATCAGGGAATCATGTCAGACGGTAAAGACAGCTGGCACGTTTATGACCATAGGCGAGATCTGCATACGAGCAAACCTTAAAAATGGGCTGAATGTGTTTTATGCTGTTTAGCAGTTAGTGTTTCATTTTTTATGTACTGTAGTATAAAGTGTGTTCAGCACCAACTGCTGGCTAGCAGCTCACAGCGTGGTCTGAGTGCTTGAGTGTGAATATTAGCTAGTGACCCCCAGATGCCCCTGTGGTCTCAAAGTTTAAATAGAAGTGCAATGCAGTTAATAAGACTGGATACATCCCACAGAATAAATGCTGGTGTAGTCTACAAACAGTGTGGGTGGATCTAGTTGACTTAAATACTATAGAGGTGCTCTAGAAAAAAAAATGGTTAAGAGCAAAAGAAGAGAACAGAGAAATAAACAAGCAATGGACAATTCTGCCAGATATACAGTATACGTTAAATGGATAGTTCACCCAAAAATTAAAATGGCGTCATCATTTACATCCCTTTCTTTCGTCTGTGGAACACAAGACAATATATTTTAAAGAAAACTGAGCATTTAAATTAACTTAATGAAATGAGCCCATTTCACTATACCATATTTAAAAACAAAAAGTAAACTCAAATGATCATATTAAGCTATATTGGCGCACCAAAAATATTCTTGTTGCTTTATAATATTAATATTGAACCACTGTACTCACATGAACTGATTTAAATATGTTTTTATTACATTAATGGATCTTGAGAGAGGAAATGTCATTGCTGGCTATGCAGGCCTCACTGAGCCATCTGATTTCAACAATGATTTCAAAATATATTAATTTGTGTTCTGAAGATGAACGAAGGTCTTATGGGTGTGGAACAGCATGAGGGTGAGTAATAAATGACAGACTTTTCATTTTTGGGTGAACTAACACTTTAACATGATGGTGTTGTGCGTTTAGTCATTGTTAGGCATTATGTTGTCAAGGCAGTTGTTAAATTGTGAGAATTTTAACATGGTTCCAGTCACTTCCACTTCCAGTGCCTCGCTGTATCCTGTTTTTATTTATTTATTTATTTATTTTTTTAAAGGAAGAACTCATTTAATATTTGGCAATCATTACGCCACAAGAGGTGTCGATTGCTGAACCCAGAATATTCCTGAGCTGAACAGCATGAGACTGCTGCAGTTTGTATGAAATAGATCTGTAGGCTGACATTGCATCCTACTAAGCCTAATATAAAAGAGAAAAAACTCAAAACACATTTCCACTGAGGGAGCTCATTCACCATCAACTCACACTATCCCAGCACAATGAGATAAACCTCAAAAGAGCTAATTTCAGAGCAATTTCTGTCAGTCTCTGATGTGCCAGCTTTAAAAGTTAAAATTTAAATATTATGCTAATATGCGACGGGATTATCGTTTGCAAACAGTGTTTTGACAGGCTTGTCATAGCAGATCTCTTAACTGTCATGAAAACGGTAGACGATACTGATGCAGGGTGGAGTGGCTTTCTTTTGTATTAAAAACGAGCAAGAGGTGGCGCTATTTCACTGAAAATCTATAAGTATGATCTCTAAGTATGTTGCGGCAGGTAAACAAAAATGAAAGTCTTTCTTACATGTTAGGAGAAGCATGAAACAAAGACCATTTTGTCTGGGAGAAAATGACTGCTGCTAAGCAGAGAATGCATGGAACAGGTACAACATCGCAAATGCCTGACCTTTCCGGGTCCCTCGTAGGCATTTTATTTTAGTATTTTATTCGAGTGAAGCTGAAAGTGCTTTGTTTTGGACATATAAAAGATTAAAGGTCAAAATTGTTAATTGGGCTATAAAAAGTCATTTCCTCGCTAGCAGCTGACCAATCAATGCGCGAACATGCTTGAAGCACGTGATCTTGTGCTCAGCAGCTTCCTTATATCGTGAACATAATGTTTGTTTACACTGGACTAGAGCATGTTATGCGTTAACTGCCATCTGTAGAGAAATGTTTCTGTCAGCCGTCAGATGATTTCTTTCTCGTCCCGGGTGTATCAGGTAGGCTACGGCAGACAGTCCGTCTTAGGATGAAAAAATATAATATTTAGTCTGTATTTAAAACGTGTTGTATATGCTAGTTCAGCATTTCAGTATTTAGGAATGCACAAATTGGATTATATAGGTAACCTATTGTAGATACACGAGCGGTCATTGCACTCGTGCACTCAGTAGTGACTTATATATTGTTTTTAAACTCTCATAATGTTACTGACTACCATTCAGCAGTTTTTTTCGAGGCTCCAGCAGTGTTGCTTAACAAAAACTAAAACTATATCGTATTTGGTAATTGAAATAAAGTAAAAGACAATATTAGACTTGAACTTAAAAAATGTTCTACTCAAATATTGATTTCTTTGAAAAAATGTCAAATGTTGTCAACTAACAAAAACAAAATAAGTTCAAGTAGGCTACTAAGATGACTTGAAATAAACCTAAAATAAAAATAAATGAAAGCAAAATAGAAATACCCCCCATAAACTCATAAAAATGACAAAGGTATGCAACAAATGAATATGAAAATATGAAAATATAGAAATATATATATATGTATATGAAAATATAGAAATAAAAGGTTCAAAATGTTAATAAATACTACTGTGCATATGGTAATGAAACAACACTGGCTTCCAGTGATCATCCATAGTAATTAAACAACAGTATACCTCTTTGGCCTTAAAGGGTTAGTTCACCAATTCAGAAATTCAGATATTTTAGTTGAAATCCGATGGCTCCGTGAGGCCTGTATAGCCAGCAGTGACATTTCCTCTCTCAAGATCCATTAATGTACTAAAAACATATTTAAATCAGTTGATGTGAGTACAGTGCTTCATATGGAAGAGGATTAGGGCCAAGCAATAATAAAAAAATAAAACCATCTCGAGATTAAAGTTGGAAAAAAGTCGTTAAATTATGAGAACAAATTCGTAATTTAACGAATTTGTTCTCGTAATTTAACGACTTTTTTCTCATAATTTAATGACTTTATTCTCATAATTTAATGACTTTATTCTCAACATTTTATCTTGAATTTTTTTCGAAATTTAACGACATTTTTCTCATAATTTAACAAATTTGTTCTCGTAATTTAACAACTTTTTTCTCATAATTTAGCGAGTTTATTCTCAACATTTTATCTCGACATTTTTCTTGAAATTTAACAATTTTATTCTCGTAATTTAACGAGTTTATTCTCAACATTTTATTTCGACTTTTTTCTCGAAATTTAACGAGTTTTTTCTTGAAATTTAACAACTTTAATCTCGAGATGGTTTTATTTTTTTATTATTGCTTGGCCCTAATCCTCTTCCGTAGGTTCAATATTAATATTATAAAGCGACAAGAATATTTTTGGTGCGCCAAAAATAAATAAATAAATAAAAATAACGAATTATATACAGTAGTGAAGCCCGATTTCAAAACACTGCATCAGTTTGTCGGTTTGACACGCGATCCGGATCATGATTCGACATAAAAGATTCATAATGCTCCGAAGCTTCCTGAAGCAGTGTTTTGAAATCGGCCATCACTATATAAGTCCTTATTTTGTTTTTTTGGTGCACCAAAAATATTCTCGTCGCTTTATAATATTAATATTGAACCACTGTACTCACATGAATTGATTTAAATATGTTTTTAGTACATTAATGGATCTTGAGAGAGGAAATGTCATTGTAGGCTATGCAGGCCTCACTGAGTCATCGGATTTCAACAAAAGTATCTTAATTTGTGTTCCGAAGATGAGCGAAGGTCTTACGGGTGTGGAACGGCATGAGGGTGAGTAATTAATGACAGAATTTTCATTTTTGAGTGAACTTACCCTTTAAACTAGACCCCTATATCTTATTTGTAGTTTTTATTCAGTTTGAGGACACAAAATGTTCTTTGTTCTTCTTTTTTCTGTTTTTGTTAACTTCTTTCTATTCCAGGGTGTATAATGAAATCCCTTCTATGGATCCTGTGCACTCTTGGCCTGCTTCCCTGTACTAATGCACAGAGTGGTACAAAACCTAATTTTGTCTTTATGTTGGTGGATGATTTGGGAATTGGAGACCTTGGATGCTACGGAAACACAACCCTCAGGTTTATTAATAAAATTCAGTTTGTTACCTTTATTTTCTACCAGGAAATCCACTAGCTGGCTGCCTATAGACATGTTATGTGAATATCTCCTACATTTTAGCTGTTATGTTCTCTGCATATGATGCAGTGTCAAGTCAGTTCCCACAGAATTAAATGTTGCCTATGCAAGCAAAGTAGATTTGACATGCAGGGAAATTTCCTTTTGATGGGTTCATATATGTTTCAAAGATGAATAATATTTTGGTCCCATATGAATAGACATCTCTCTCGCAAGCATAATGAGACTGTGTTTTATTGTGGTTGTCCTGGCCTGCAGGACGCCTAACATTGACAGACTAGCCCTGGAAGGGGTGAAACTGACCCAACACATAGCTGCTGCGCCGCTCTGCACTCCCAGCAGGGCAGCCTTCCTCACAGGCAGATACCCTATCCGATCAGGTCAGTCCTGCAGTTATTGCTGAAATAAGCAATATGTGCTGCTTTTAAAGCATTGTTGAGATATGTGTTTAAAACACTTCTGTGTGTGAGAGATTTATGCTAAATAGCAGGACAAATAATATTATTATTATTATTTGTCCTGTTTCATGTTTTTATATTAGTAGTAGTAGTAATAAGGGGCACAGAGGTTAGAATTATAGGGTTAGTTCACCCAAAAATGAAATATCTGTCATTAAGTACTCACCCTTATGTCGTTCCACACCCGTAAAACCTTTATTCATCTTTTGTTCAACTGTGCATAAATTCATTCCGATTGACTTTGTTACTTTTTTATTCTGACTGGGCTACTAGTCCAATTACAATTGGTTTATTAGGGTCCATGTAAATGCAGCTTGTATTCATGTTCTATTGCAAAACACTTTTGCTGCTATTGAGATTAGATACGGGCAAGGTTAGGGACAGGTTTAGTATATATGGGTAGGTGTAAAAGAAGGGTTAACAATGTGATTATAGATGCACTTACAGCATAATTATGCATATTTTACTGTTATTACCTTTGTAAATAAATATTGTAACATTTAACTATGACACCTTAAAAATAGTTCATGTGCACATGATTTTTTTTTTTTTTTTTTTTTTTTTTGACGGCATAGGTATGGCAGCACAAGGCCGTATGGGAGTTTTTCTCTTTTCTGCATCATCAGGAGGCCTTCCACAAGAGGAAATCAGCTTTGCGAAGGCTGTCAAAGGGCAAGGCTATTCCACTGCTGTAATTGGTATGTTACTTTCACAAACCTGGTTATCTAGTAACAGAGTCCTGTACAGTATGTCACAGTGGGAAATGCCTTGGACGTGATCAACAACAATACATGTGGTGGCTGACCGGCAGGTCACGGCAATGACACGGGAGCTCCACCTCCTGTCCCTGCCTTCACCTACCATTGCACAAACCTTAGCATATATCTTTTTCTTTTTGACTGCAATGGGGGAAGTGTGGTGAAACCAGTATTGTAAAAGAACTGGAGATATACCGTACCTTAAAGTGTAACTTCACCGATTATCAACCCATACTTTGTATTTTTATGTCAGTAGTATATATAAACAAACAACATTTTCTCATTCTCTGTGTTACCTGGGGCGTATAAACGTTGCGTATGCACAAAAAAGGCATTGAATTGTGCGTATGCAATTTTCCACGCACATATCCAGATTTATAAAAAATTAATTTAGCGTAAACATTAGTGCACTGTCTGCACACTCTAAACCTTGTGCAGGCATTCTGGAGTTAAGCACTGAAATTACATAAAGTCATTATAAGAATTAGAAAGTTAAACAAAAATTATATGAATTTAGAAATATTTGTAGTGGATATGCTTTTCCTGTGGCATGTTGCTTTTTAACGGCGGCGAAGAGTACTAGACGCATGATAATTATTCTTTAAACTAAATTGCAGAACTCATAGAACAATGATCAATGATGCTCACTTTTGTTCGATGGTAGAACGGTCCATTGGCCATTTTAATAGGTTTGATGACAAAACTGTACAACCACTGCTGCATGGAGGTGTGCTGTTGATGTCATGTGCAGGTCTTTAAAGCATTTAAAGCATAGAATTTAAAGTAAACTGTAAGATTTGCATGTTTTACTTTTAAAATGTTTTGTCAATGACATGCTGTTTACCTTATAGGCAAAATTACATACATTTTATTTGTTTAAATTAATACTATTTGGCCAGTGGAAAAAAGAAAAAAATGAGAATAACTCTTCTCTGAAAAGTATTTAATACAATTTTGCTTTTTCAGATATTTTGATATTCTAAAACAACACAAGCTTACTAAATGATTTTTAGCAATCTAATGTACTGCACAGATGGCATATTTTCCTAACGTCTTGTACTATTAAACATGATATCACGTGGATGGGAATATGCATATGGAAATGATATGCAGATGAGGATATGCATAGTAAAACTAGGCGTTGTAAGCTCCATATGGTTATTTCGGGGAAGAGATGGGGTGGAAATGCATGTTCTCACAATCTTCTGCTGACTGGGTTTTATAAAGGGAATTTTGCACAGGTTCTGGTAAAATCTAGTTTTTGTGCATACATGCACTTTTGGGATGAAATCTACATAAAGTTTTATACACAAGGCCCCTGGACTGAGAAATTCATGATTATTTGTCAGGAAAAAATCCAAAACTTCTGACAGCTCCAGGGCTTTCATGAAAACTACAGATTATACTTCCACATTTTTGTATCCCTGCCTACCGATAGTCGGATCGGCGGAGGGTTATCAACAGAACGGTTATTTGTAAGGGTAGGTTTATCATTGAAAATTGTATTGTACTTTGTCTTCTCTTTAAACAGCATTATGGCAAAAAATGGAACACTATGGAAAAAGCTTTCTTTTGCCAATGGTGAAGTACCCTTTTAAAATATCTAATTATAAACCGCTCTACATTCCAGAATTCGGGTATTCCAGTGGTTGTGCTATCATCTTTTCATAGTTTGTATTAATCAAATTAATAAATTATATATAAATTTATTTTTAAACATTGGACTTACAACCGAATGGTGCAGTAATATACAGCCTTTAAAATCTCATAATTAAGTGCAGTGATGTTCAAGTTAACTTGACGCTTATATCTTTGGACTGATTATATAGCACGTCCATAATGTAGAATGATTGCTTAAGCCATCCTGGGGTTACAAGCTTGCGCTAATGTAATTTAATATAACTGATTCTCGAGACATGGGACAAAAGGATGTCCAGCCATTTTTTCTTGCTATTAGTTTTAAAAAAATTATACTTATAAAATAATCCAAGATTGAAAGTTAGAATGTTAAAACACATACCATTTTATTGTATTATTTCTATATTTCATTAAAATTGTTACATCAATACTAAAGACCCATCCATCCACCCACCCACTAGTTTTCTCAATATTTATTATAAATTTTAGATATGAAATTTTATATCTGGCTGTATGTTGTATCTCACTATATGTTGTTGACACATTAAACAATTGCAAGGAAAAGCACCTTTTGTGAGAAAATGGAATAAGCAGATGGTTGCGCCAAAACACATTTAGATAATTTATGATGCATCTTTTTTTTCTTTCTTTTTTTTAATCTATTTTTTTTTTTGTATTGTCATGTGTATCAAAATCAGTGATACCACATGATATACTACTGGATGAAAAGCCAGCAGCTCCACAGACGGCAGTTAAAGAATTAGTGGCTCATCTTAGGGACAAATGTGGGGTACGGTGATGGAGCATGCAGCTTGCTGACTCACTTTGCAAGAAACAGTGCAAGCTCTAAAGCTGTCTTTAGGAAAAGTAGATGCTTTTCATCTTTTGTAGGAAATCAGTGTTTGGTTCAAAAGGGGATTGAGGGAGTGTGTTCCACAGTTAGATCCCAGGATGGTTTTAGTATTTTTTTTAAACGAAGTACGTCCTTTATAAAATGGCATATCCGTATCTCTCTCACACTTGAGTCACCAGTTGATTAGTGTCACACATAATGAATGGGAATGTGCATTCCTCCACTTAACTGCCAAACTGTGCAGCTGTGGCAAGTGGTTGTCCCCCTGCTGATTTATGCATTACACCTCTGTGGTGTTGTCTGATCTGACCAGAATGCAGTGTGAGTTTCAACACCAGAAAAAAGGAGAATAATTCAAGATAATTCATGTTTCTCCATTAAAATTATGGTGGCCATAACCTCTTCACTGTTCTGCCCTCAAACTCGGGCTGTCAGCAAATGAGTTCTCATGTTTATCGACTTTCCTCAGTGAAACTGGTGCTCACTAGATTGCAGTTCTTAGAAATAAAGGGTCTTGCAAACTCTGTCATTTGCAATAACCCCAAGAGATTAACAACCCATGTCGAGGCCATTAGGCCCAAAAGACAAAGGCACATCCTGAAGGAATCTGCTTGTCCCTTCTCCATTCTGAGAGGATGTGCAGAGAAGCAGATTGTTTAAATAAGCAGACACACTGAAAATGACATTTCTCAAAGCCGACTTTAACACCCAAGGGGTGAGAGAAAGACCGAAAGGTATTGTTTGATTTTTGTGAGTCTGTTGTCTCTGGCAAACCTGGAAAATTTGTTGTTTGCTGGTGCATGTGTGAAAAAATTTGAAGAAGATGGTGAGATGAATGCAAGTAACTACATGGCAGCTAAATACATGGAGGTCCTTGAATCAATCTTGTCCACTTTAGAGAGCAAAGATAATAGGTTTAACTAATTTTCGATGACCAAATTGAACATGGGTAAAACAATAACTTTGTATTGACTTGTACCTGGTCTTCAAACTTCCTTTTATTTGCAATAGCATCTCAGTTCACATTACATTCACACTTGTGTTTTTAGGAAGCCAAGCAATTTGAATAATAATAATGATAATAATTTTAAATAACTTTTTTTTTTTTTTTTTTTTTTTTAAATATTATGACTGAGCCATTTTCTATAGTGAGATATAGGGCCCTATCATACACCCGGTGCAATGCGGTGCTAGGCGTGACAAGTGTTTTTTGCTAGTTTCAGCCTGACGCAGTTATCATTTTCACGTCCTGCACCACATTGTTTAAATAGCAAATGCATTTGCACCCATTTGTGTGCCCAAAACAAGGTTTGTTCAGGTGCATTGTTGGTGCGTTGCTATTTTGAGGCAACTGAAATAGACTGTGCCATCGACCAACTGAAACCTGGTCTAAAGTCAATGGCGCAATATAGATATATATTTTTTGTTATTTAAAGAGCGCGTTAGTAATATGTGCCTATAGGCACGTACGTTCTGCTTATTACACACAGGGACGTGCAGCAGCACATAAACATGCCAAATATTAAAAATAAAGGATTACAATATAAAAATTATTATTGTGTGCATGAAGATTAAAAATGCTTTGGTGGAATCCGGTGACAAGAATACTTTCCCCCCATTCATTGTAGTTGCAAGAACGACCTGTATACTCTTCAAAATATATCCTTTTATGTACCACAGAGAAAAGAGAATAATACAGGTTTAGAATGAAAATGAGTACGTAATGACTGAATTTCATTTTTTTGGGTGAAGTCAGAGGGTTAATGAAATTAATAATGCAAAGGCTTAAGCAAGACCTTCAGTTTCAATACAGACCTTTCAAAATGGATTGACAATTTCCTTTGATATTATTTCAGTCACTGCATTTGCTAAGCTCAAACTGAGTACCTTCCTCAAATTCTGTCTGTATGAATGTGCAACGGGACTTAAGCCCTTGATCTCTTACCAGTAACCAAAACGGCAGTGACCCACGTAATATCAAAGATGGTGACGTCCATAAAACTTTCGACATGACAAGAGTCCAATAGAACTGTGAGTTCTTCTGTCAAATCTTCATTAACCAACAGTAGCTTTTATGGAGAGCAGAGCATTTGAGTCATGCGAAGGTAGAACTAAAACTGGCTTGAGCAGCTCCGGTGATTGGATCCAAAACCTTCAGATGACACAGAACTCATATCTCCATCTTTTCAAGTTACCGAAAGCACAACTACACGAAAACCCGCAACACACGGCAGACTTGTGTTTGTGCAGCGCAGAGCGCCTCTCTCCCACTGTATGATGTGACAGACATCTAGTTGTCCAGTACGATTGGTGAGTCCTGAAAATTTACAGATGTGCGTTCGTTTGTGCGGTTGTCACTCCCATAAATAACTGAACTCTGTGTGAACGTAGGGACTCAAATACAGAACAGACAACCGTATTCTGCTGCTGTGTGAACGTGGCCATTGAATGAACGTTAGAATAAGAAACCTTCAATACTAATGCATTTTTTTTTATTTTTTTTTTTAGGGAAATGGCACCTGGGTCTCAACTGTGAAGACAGTGCCGACTACTGCCACCATCCTAAATCTCATGGCTTTGACTACTTCTATGGCACTATTATGACGCACCTTCGGGACTGCCAGCCTGGACATGGCTCTGTCTTGCATCACGTCCATGATCACATTCCATATAAAGCCCTTGGTATTGGTCTAGTTTCCCTGGTGTTACTCCATATTAAAGGGACAATAACTGTGACCAGGAAGGTAGTTTTTGGTTTTCTGGTCCTGGTAGGGGTATTGGTGAGTGTCTTTGGTGCGGTGTTATACACATTCCCCAATCTAAATTGCTTTGTCATGCGAGGGACGGAGATTGTTGAGCAACCATATACATCAGAGAACCTCACTCAAAGGATGACCAGTGAAGCCATAGAGTATCTGGAAAGGTATGTGTCTACTTTTTATATCCATGTTAAAGTACAAAAAGCTTTCGTAGGTACTCAGTTTGAGCTTAGCAAATGCAGTGACTGAAATAATATCAAAGGAAATTGTCAATCCATTTTGAAAGGTCTGTATTGAAACCGAAGTTCTTGCTAAAGCCTTTGCCTTATTAATTTCATTAACCCTCTGACTTCACCCAAAAAATGAAATTCTGTCATGTACTCATTTTCATTCTAAACCTGTATTACTCTCTTTTCTCTGTGGTACATAAAAGGATATATTTTGAAGAGTATACAGGTCGCTCTTGCAACTACAATGAATGGGGGAAAGAAATGTTGAAGTACACTGCACATCTTTTTAATTTAAATTCAGAACAGAACTTAAAACACCAGGAATCATACACTTGCTGACTTTGAAAATGGTTATAGAGAAAAGCTGGGCTTAAAAACTGCCCTAAACAATTGAGGATCACGCACGTCCAGAATTTTAAGTTGTTCCAAATACAAACTCATGCAGAAACATGCGCCTTGTTGCTTCTAGGAGACTCATGACAAAAGAAAACAGTATGTGTCCTAAAATTGGCTCAAAATATCAAACAAGTTTGAAATCCTCTGTCTAAATGGATTCAGTCTGAACCTAAAAAAACAAAACTAAAAACAGATGTGCCCATCATACACGGAGGGTCAGCCTTAGACCTTGAGCGGATTTTAAAAATGAGGCCCGCCTACCAACAGCAAACTTTTTTTTTTTTTTTTTTTTTTTTAAAGCAAACTTTGTTTATTTTTCTGAGTTTATTGGCAGATTGTTTTGTTTGTTTTAAGCACAAAGTTTGTTAAAAACATCTTATGTCTGTTTGCTTCTCATAAAAAATATATTATACTGAAATATTTGTAATAGAATAATAATAATAATATGATTTTTATGGCATGGGACTAAAGCTTTCTTAAGGATTATTCATTTTATTACAATATATAGAGATACAGCCAGGCACAGTTATGTATGTGACGTATAAAATTTTCATATCACAATAACTGCTGAAACTTTTATCACAGTATTGAATTACATTAGAAAAATGCAGGTTGAAAATATAAACTGCAGTGATGTGCTCTCAATAACATAAAGAAAAGAAAAAAAACAAAACAAAAACAGTAATAACAATTATGTTAATAATTTGATTATAACATATATTGTATTCTAATATAAAATGAACCTTGAACATTAAAGTGCAAAAGAACACAACTAGAAAGAACAATAAAGAATCAAAACATTATCAACCTATAAACTTTAATAATCTTATTATTAACAAGCGTTACTGTCAGAACCCCTGGCATAGGGTCTCCTGAAATCTGTTAATTCTGACTGCCCCAAATCTGCACAAGTCTGTATTCCAGCTTCAAGGCTTTCAAGCTTCTAAAAAGACACAAACGCACCATAAAAGTATAATTTTCAGTGAAAAATGACCAAGGTTTATTGCATGGCTTCAGAAGATCTGAAATGGATTTAAAATCATATGGACCACTTTTATGATACTGTAATGGTTCTTTTGTGTCCTTTGAAGTTTGAACGCACTAGTTCCAATTTATTTTATGAAAAAAAAAATCTTCAAAATTTGTCATTTTGTGCTCCGTGGAAGAAAGTCAGTTATAAGGGCTTAAGATGACATGTGGGTGAGAAAATAATGACAGAATTTGTTTTATTGAAATACAGTATCTCTCGACCTCAATTCTTACCTGTATCACAGAGAATCAGTTTGTTGGGAAATTGTGGTTTCATCTGCAGAACCAATGAAATATTCTTATATTAAATGATTCTCTTCTTGCACTATTTTATGTATTGTAAGGCACTGTAAGACATGTCATCAATAAATCCTTATGAAAACTCACATGAAAGCAAATCCCTTTCAGCCAGGCTCTGATCCTTGATCTGATGGGATAATACAACCCTGAAATAATGTGCTTTGTTTGTCCAATGGTAATGTAGGATGAAACATTAAGGGTTTTTTTTTGTTGTTTTTTTTCCACAGGAATTCAGAGAGGCCTTTCTTGCTCTTCTTCTCATTCATTCAAGTCCACACTGGACTTTTTGCCTCTCCTCTCTTCAGGGGGAAAAGCCAGCATGGCCTCTATGGTGATGCAGTCATGGAGGTAGACTGGAGTGTAGGTACTGAATGACTTTTGACTTTGCCTTGTCACAGATAAATTTAAAAGCAAGTACCCTATATGGCCAAAAGTGTGTGGACACCCCCTTGACTACCATGCTTGAATTTGTGCACTCCATAGCCGATAGGGATAGGGATAGTTTGCCTAGCCAAACACAATAAGAGTTATATTAAAAAACATTCAGCTCTTCCAAGCTTTGGAAGCCCTGGAGTCGTATGGATTACTTTTAAGATGGATGGATGGATTTTCTTTTTTGAGCTTCAAAATCTCACTTACTATTCACTCCCATTATAAAGCTTAGAAGAGCCAGGATATTTTTTAATATAACTCCAATATTGTGTTTGGATGAAGGAAGAAAGTCATTTACTCACCCTGAAGTGTATATTATGGGATAATTTTCACTAACCTTTTAAGAAAGCTGTTAAATGGGGCCGACTCCATATTAAAAGGATTCTTCACCCAAAAATAAAATTTCTCTCATCATTTATATATAATTTACCCTTCTGCTGACCTACATGTACAGGTGCTGGTCATATAATTAGAATATCGTGAAAAAGTTCATTTTTTTTATTGTAAATTATTTTTAAAAATGAAACTTTCATATATTCTAGATTCCCTACATGTAGAGTAAAGTTTTTTTTTTTTCTTTTTCTTTTTTAATTTTGATGATTAGAGCGTACAGCTCATGAAAGTCCAAAATCCAGTATCTCAAAATATTAGAATATTTCCTAAGATCAATCAAAAAATGGATTTTCAAAACAGAAAAGTTCTAGTTCTTTAAAGTATGTTCATTTGTACACTCAATACTTGGTCGGCAGCACATATTACAGCAAATGACTTGCTCCTAGCACAAATTACAGCATCAGTGAAGTGTGGCATGGAAGTGATCAGCCTGTGGCACTGCTGAGGCACTATTGAGCCTTCAGATCATCTGTATATTGTTGGATCGACTGTTTCTCATCTATCTCTGGAAAATATCCCATAGATTCAGGGGTCAGGCATGTTGACTGGCCAATAAAACACAGTAATATCATGGTCAGCAAACCACTTGGAAGTGGTTTTTGCACTGTGGGCAGGTGCTAAAATCCTGCTGGAAAAGGAAATCAGCATCTCCATAAAGCTTGTCAGCAGATGGAAGCATAAAGTGCTCCAAAATCTCCTGGAAGATGGCTGCATTGACTTTGCACTTGATAAAACAAAATGGACCAACACCAGCAGACGTCACGGCTCCCCCAAATCATTACTGACTTCAGAAACTTCACACTAGACTTCAAGCAGTCTGATGTTGTTTCTGTTTCAGAAGTGGCTTGGTAGTCCTTTTCCTGAAGATGTCCGAGTGTGGTGACTCTTGATGCGCTGACTCCGGCTTCATTTGACTCATTGTGAAGCTCTCCCAAGTGTTTGAATCGGCTTTACTTGACAGTATTCTCAAGCTTGTGGTCATCCCTGTTGCTTGTGCACCTTTGCCTACCCAATTTCTTCCTTCTAGTCAACTTTGCATTTAATATGCTTTGATACATCACTCTGTAAACAGCCACCACATTCAGTAATGACCATCTGTAACTTACTCTCTTTGTGGAGGGTGTCAATGATTGTCTCCTGGACCATTGCCAAGTCAGCAGTCTTCCCCATTAGTGTGGTTTCAAAGAACAAGAGATACCCGAAATTTATACTGTAGGGCTGGTCATTTAATGAAACACAAATGTAAATATTCTAATATTTTAAGATACTGGATTTTGGACTTTCATTAGCTGTACGCTCTAATCAACAAATAAAAAAAAAAACAAACAAAAAAAACAACAACTTTTGAATTGTTTTACTTTACATGTAGGGAATCTAGTATAAATGAAAGTTTCATTTTTTTAAAAATAATTTACAATAAAAAAATCGAACTTTTTCACGATATTCTAGTTATATGACCAGCACCTGTATAAGACTAATTCATCTCTGTGAGTTCATATAATGCAAGGCATTCCCAATAATATGGCATTCCCAAAGTAGATGCTTCAAAACTCACACAAAGTGAACAGGGAATCCATAAGACCCAAGTTGATGAATCATTGTCTACTAAAGCAAAACTTAAGGTGTGTGTAAGAAAAATACAAACATTTTAAATATAAAGCGTTGCTTCTGGCCAAGTGTCATAGACTGGTTAATACGAGTTCACGTACATTGTATTTTCTTACACACACACACACACACACACACACACACACACACACACACACACACACACACACACACACACACACACACACACACACACACACACTCTCACACCCCTATCATTTGGCTTCAGAATACATTGATTCATCAACTGGGGTGGTATAGATTCCCGTCATATTTAATTTTTGTGTTTTTTGAAGCATCAAATTGCATTATATGGACTCGTAAAGATTTTTTTTCTCAGAAACTTTGTTTGTGTTCTTCTGAAGAAAGAAAGTCATATGCACATGGGACTGCATGAGGGTGAGTAAATGATATGAGAATTTTCATTTTCTGGGTGGAGTATCACTTGAAGGCACATTGAACTCCACTCCTAGATTGCCACTGTTCTGCAGAGTGTATCTCCAACCAGCTCCAGAACACCTACCTGGAAGCTTCTAGTAATCCTGAAGACCTCAATTAGCTGGTTCAGATGCCACATACTTTTGGCCTTACATTGTAAGACATGGTAATAAGCTATTATCTCAAACTGAACTACATCTTTTTGCTGTTTTTACATTTAATTAATCAGACTTATCAGATTTGCTGAATTTATCTTCTGAGGTAGCTGAGCCGAGAAAGAATTTATCACAAACCAGTGAGAGTGTCCCTTAAAAGGGCACAATGTATGGTTTGAAGCCTTTTTTGTTTGTTTGTTTTTGAAAAATGAGTAGTTACCATATAAATGCAATAAGGATAGCACAGAATGGATACTGACATCACTGTTGCATAACAGTGAACCTTTTTAAGCGAAGGACAGTTCTCTTAGTCATACTTGAGTGTTTGGGAGAATAAACAGAAGGAATGAATTGATTCTGTTGCAAACAGCAAGCTGGTAACCAGATAATTGGATTGTGTTTTTAAGTCTTTGAGTTAACAAGATATTTTATGAAATGTATGTCTAGGCACAATTTATTTTTGTCTAGTATTATTCAAGTATTAAAGCGTGAGCTTATCCAACACATTCAGTCACTTGTATCAAAACCTTTGACTAGTAGAATAAATGGCTGTTTTTGACAGACAGGTGAATTACTATTTAATGAAAAGTAACCAGATTTGCATTTCCTGAAGGCATCAAAATAATAGCGTTAATGTTTTGTTTAAATTTTAATAACAAAGTTTAAGCTTTGGTTCTATGTAAATGAAGTTCTGCATTAGAACTCTTGTCCATTTTGCAGTGGAATGGTGGCTATAATAGGGTTAAAGGTATAGTTCACCTAAACATGAAAAATATGTCATCATTTAAATGTCTCACTGGTTTTTCATCCATACAATGGAAGTCAATGGTAACCAAAACTGTTTGCTTAGCAACATTCTTCATGATCTTTTGTATTTTGCAGAATAAAGTCATAGAAAGTAAGAAAGAAAAGTCATCTTCATTTATATAGCGCTTTTCACAATACAGATTGTTTCAAAGCAGCTTCACAGTGATTATAGAAAAATTGTTTTGGATTTACAGCAACTCTAAGAAAATATTATTATCGCGCTAAAGTAGGTTTTTGATTAAATCACTTCCGTTGTAAAAATTGTTAATCATTAACTTAGGGACCATTTAAATGACACCCTTTCTATTGAAAACCATAGACCTTTAATGCATTCTTGCTGTTCATTTACGTGTTTAGTCTATAGGTTTGCACGTTTAAGTGTGTATGTGCGCAGACGCTTAGTCTTTTTTACAAAGTGATATTGCCAAATTACTTGTCTGGTCCGCATAATGCAGAAAAACTAGTCGTGTCTGCAGATCTATGCAAACTGGAATAATTTTATAACATTTTATCTATACATATGGAAAGGAAAGGGAAGGAGGCCTTCACAGGGGATAGTTTAGTTGACACTTAGTTGGCTGTGTTTTCATTGTGTCTAGGCGCAGGTCCTTCATCTCAACTGGATACGGCCTGGATCTGGCAGACTACGTCAAACCTCAGGATAAACAGAGAGAGACTAATATTAGCGTAGACGCCATTCTTCTTATGATGTATCGAATACATCAGGTGTTATGGGAAGTGTTCCTGGTTCCGGCTATTCAATCTATGCAGCCTAACAATTTACATGATTTGAATTATAGAAGTAGATAATGTCTTATGCGTGTGCCAGGTTAAAGAGATGTGTTTTTACAAAGGAAGGAAAGAAAGAAAGAAAGAAAGAAAGAAAGAAAGAAAGAAAGAAAGAAAGAAAGAAAGAAAGAAAGAAAGAAAGAAAGAAAGAAAGAAAGAAAGAAAATGTCATGACAGAATTTTCATTTTGGGGTGAACAATCCCTTTAAATTCTGCAGATGCAACAAAAAAAATACGAATTACAAATCAGAATGAAAATACATTTTTTTTTTTTTTTTTTTTTTTTTTTTTTGCGCAATGACACCAGTTTCAATTATTTCAATTATAGAAGAAAGTTTAAAAATACATTGACAAAACAAAGTTTGAATAGAGTAGTGTATGTTAAAGGATTACTTCACCTAAAAATGAAAATTCTGTCATTTATTACTTACCCTCATGCCGTTTTACACCCGTAAGACCTTTATTAATCTTCGGAACACAAATTACGATATTTTAGTTGAAATCCGATGGCTCAGTGAGGCCTCCATAGGGAGCAATGACATTTCCTCTCTCAAGATCCATTAAAGGTGCCCAAGAATGCTTTTTCACAAGATGTAATATAAGTCTAAGGTGTCTCCTGAATGTGTCTATGAAGTTTCAGCTCAAAATACCCCATAGATTTTTTTTAATTAATTTTTTAAACTGCCTATTTTGGGGCATCATTAACTATACCCTGATTTTGGCAGCGCCGCCCCTTTAAATCGCGTGCTCCCTGCCACACGAGCTCTCGACTATATTACAGTGCATTTACAAAGTTCACACAGCTAATATAACCCTCAAATGGATCTTTACAAGATGTTCATCATGCATGCTGTATGCATGCTTCGAATTATGTGAGTAAAGTATTTATTTTGATGTTTATGTTTGATTCTGTATGAGTTTTAGGCTATGCTCTGTGGCTAACGGCTAATGCTACACTGTTGGAGAGATTTATAAAGAATGAAGTTGTGTTTATGCCTTATACAAGACTGCACATGTTTAAAAATGAAAATAGTGACGGCTCTTGTCTCCGTGAATACACGATGGTAACTTTAACCACATTTAACAGTACATTAGCAACATGCTAATGAAACATTTAGAAAGACAATTCACAAATATCACTAAAAATATCATGATATCATGGATCATGTCAGTTATTATTGCTCCATCTGCCATTTTTCGCTGTTGTTCTTGCTGCTTACCTTGTCTGTGCACAGATCCAGACGTTAATACTGCCTTTCCTTGTCTAATGCCTTGAACATGAGCTGGCATATATGCAAATATCGGGGTCATACATATTAATGATCCCGACTGTTACGTAACAGTCGGTGTTATGTTGAGATCCGCGTGTTTTCCGGAAGTCTTTTAAACAAATGAGATTTATATAAGAAGGAGGAAGCAATGAGGTTTGAAACTCATTGTATGTCTTTTCAATGTACTGAACTCTTGTTATTTAACTATGCCCAGATAAATTCAATTTTTGATTCTAGGGCACCTTTAATGTACTAAAAACATATTTAAATCGGTTCATGTGAGTACAGTGGTTCAATATTAATATTATAAAGCGACAAGAATATTTTTGGTGTGCCACAAAAAACAAAATAACAACTTATTTAGTGATGGCCGATTTCAAAACAATGCTTCATGAAGCATCGGAACACAAATGAATCAGCGTATCGAATCATGATTCAGATCGCGTGTCAAACTGCCAACAGCTGAAATCACGTGACTTTGGCGCTCCGAACAGCAGATTCGACACACTGATTCATTTATGATCCGATGCTTCCTGAAGCAGTGTTTTGAAATCGGCCATCACTAAATAAGTCGTTATTTTGTTTTTTTTTGGCGCACCAAAAATATTCTCGTCGCTTTATAATATTAATATTGAACCACTGTACTCACATGAACCGATTTAATTATGTTTTTAGTACCTTTATGAATCTTGAGAGAGGAAATGTCATTGCTTCCTATGGAGGCCTCACAGAGCCATCAGATTTCAACAAAAATATCTTAATTTGTGTTCTGAAGATGAACAAAGGTCTTACGGGTGTGGAACGGCATGAGGGTGAGTAATAAATTACAGAATTTTCATTTTTGGGTGAACTAACCCTTTAAGTTTTTTCAACGGAACTGGTAGAATAAGCTTTCATCATCATTTCACTGTTCTGCTAAAACAGTCACAACCTTCAAGAGACAACTAAAGATACACCTCTTTGGTCAACACTTAAACTAAAATCACATAAAATGTAATCAGAGCACTTTCTATAAACACAAAAAAACTGCTTATTGTGTCTCAATTGTAAGTTAGTTAAATAAAAGTGTGTGCTACGTGTAAATGAATTGCTGAATGAAATGAAAAAGTTTATACCTTAGTGTTATGGGTTTAAACAAACCCCAAACAAGAATGTTTAAGGTAAATCAGTCCAGTACTACATTGCACTAAAAAACTTTTTTTTTTTAGTAGTTATAGGTTGGTTTTTAGTATTTTAATATTAATCTTATTGTCAGTCTGACTTCTCACTATGCTGTTGCTGTTCTTAGGTCAAATCATGCAGACCCTGGAGCGCTTAAACTTGAAGCAAAATACTCTGGTGTACATGACTTCAGATCAGGGGCCTCACCTGGAAGAGATTTCCATCCACGGAGAAATGCACGGGGGTTATAACAGCATATACAAAGGTATTCTGCCCGAGGGTTTGCCCATCCATGTGAACAAAGCATCACATTTCAGTATTATTTTCAGTTTTAAAGGTGAACAGTAACAATGTGCGATTTCACTCGCTCTGTTTCTTCATGCCCTCTCTCGAGCAGCTGGCAAGTCGACCAATTGGGAAGGTGGGATTCGGATACCAGGGATTCTTCATTGGCCAGGTGTCTTGCCTGCCGGGAAGGTCATTGATGAGCCCACTAGCAACATGGATATTTTCCCCACGGTGCTGAATTTAGCTGGTGCTTTCATACCCAGTGACAGGTGAGAATCTGTCGCCTAGCAACAAAATCTGCCACTCAAGGATTTGGTTACTGACACAACAGATACAAGGTGCAGAATCCACTAATGGAGAGATGCATTGAAATATTTGGATGTACAGAAATCAATAGATTCAATTGTGTTTTCAGTCACTTAATAAGATGAACAAATGCCCAAATTAGCTAGTTAATATATAGAATAATGATGTTTGAATTTTGGCCACCCAAACTACTAAATAGACTCACTAAATAGGCTAGTAATTGCAGTACGTTACAACTTGTTTCCATTACAGAGTCATTGATGGCCATGATCTCTTGCCTCTGCTGCAAGGGCAAGTGGAGCGTTCTGAACATGAATTCATGTTTCATTACTGCAATGCCGAACTGAATGCTGTCCGATGGCACCCGCCTAACAGTGAGTCCTAATTGCACACCCACCCTTCTACACTCTTATGAAGCAACTAATTACTATATTGATCATCTTAATAATTACTATATATATATATATATATATATATATATATATATATATATATATATATATAATAATCTGTGATACATGGATAGATAAGCGAGATGATGATTTTAAAACTAGTTTCCCTGTTTTTCTAGGTAGTGCAATCTGGAAGGCCTTTTTCTTTACACCTGACTTCTACCCAGAGAACAGCTCTGCGTGCTTCCACACTCATATCTGCTTCTGCATCAAGCCATTTATCACGTTCCATGACCCTCCGCTGCTTTATGACCTGTCGAGAGACCCGTCAGAAAGCACCCCCCTAAGTCCAGACACTGAGCCCCAGTTCTACTCAGTTCTAGAGGTCATAAGGGCAGCAGTAAGCCGTCATACACAGAGTCTGAAGCCCGTCCCAATACAGCTTTCCCCTCTCCAAATGATATGGAAGCCCTGGCTCCAGCCCTGCTGCTCTTCTCTCAGTCAGCTTTGCAGATGTGAACGAGATCATCAGATAGAGAAGCTACGACATGAGCTTCAAGAAGAATAGTCCGGTACTCAAAATCTTACACTTTAATGCATAAGAAGGGCATGTAATACTTAAAGGGATAGTTCGCTCAAAAATGAAAATTACCATCATTTACTCAACCTCATGTTGCTCAAAGCTTTCTTCTGCGGAACACAAAAAAAGATCATTTGAAGAAATAACCAAACAGTTTTGCTAACCATTGACTTTCCACAGAAAAAAAGAAAATCAAGCATTTGGTTTGAAATGAGGGGGTGAGGAAATGGTGACACAATTTTCATTTTGGAGTGAACTATCTGTGACTTTAACTTAAATAGGTCACTTGAAGGAGCAGTCCCATTTAATGTTGTTCACCAAATTTTCACTGGCGAAATGCAGTTATTTCAATAAGAATATGAAAGATTTCACAACAGGTTTAAGTTAGTCATGTGGATTCGCCACGCTTACCAAGTGGTTTGAAAGTGATATAACGACAGTAGTGACGAAATGGAAATTTAGCTGAAATTTCGCTAACGTGATCACACCTTAATAGGCTAAATGTGCAACTTCACTGTAAACAATGTAAAAAACCATAAAGGCCCCGATATACTTCAAGTGAAATCAAAGAACGAGGTCAAAATGGAATTTTTTTCTGGAGTACGGCTTGCCAAAGAGAACTTTACAGAATAGTTTGCTCTGGATAATAAACACTTCAAACTACCATTGGTCCGTGGTGAATATGTAATAGGTGTGAGCTGAGGCTCTGCTTTCTTTGACATGAAAATCTTCTTTGGTTCATTTTTTTTTTTTTTCCGTTCTGTCCGTCAAGGTGAGACACAAGTAAAACATGAACACAAACACATTGAAAAGATGCTTCATAGTAGAAATTGAAATGGATCTTCTAGTTAAAAGCGACACTGACACTGATTTTCATTTTTAATACTGTAAAGCTGAATGCTTTGAAGCAGTCTATTGTGTAAAGTGCTATATAAATGAACGTGACGTGAAGTGACTTGGAGTGCCGCATTGCAAAGCTGGTGCAAACATATCCAGTTCGCTATGATCAAACGATTTCCTAACTGTTTTTTTTCTCACTGTCGTTTTTGTTGTTTATTTTGTTATTGAGAGGTAAACGCACAGCACATATTAACATATCTAAATGCTACTCACAGCAGCGCGGGCAGAGTCGGGATGTTCACTAACATTATATTGCTGCAAAGGTTTTTCGAATATCTTTTTACCCCTAAACGAAAAATAATTTATTTATTGGGGCCTTGGTATTCTACTGAGGTTTTAAAGAAAGAGAAGAAAAGGAAGGCAAAATAATTCTGCACACATTTTGTGCAGCCAGATTTGTATCACAAGATCTAAGATCTAAGGTCATTTGTGGCAAGGGTGTTGGTAAGCGAAGCCAGATTCTCTGTTCTGAGTTCTGTATTCCTCCTAGTTTGGAGATGCATCATCCCGATTCAACAGCACAAGGTCAGGGATTTTGTGAAGCTGTAATTACTACCTTTATGCTCGTAAGCTTTGATCTAGCCTGCTACCGGTAACGACTCATACCCATAATGCCTCTTACAGGCTTTGGTGCTCTGATGGTTTTTATAGTATTTTTGGTATCCAATATGTTTTGCTTATTTTTGTGACTAATCAGGCTGCGCTGGATGGTTTGCCAGCCTTAAGAGGCTCTCCACGCTCTCAACATCATGTTCATTACACTAATCTCATCACATTTAAAAATGGTCTGTATCAGGGAATAAAAAGATGTTTTGCCTAATTTTTTAAGAGCCAGATGTGATATTTATTGGAATTATGCTGTACTTCATGGCTTGATGTATTTATCACTGTTTCTGGAATATTTTACACATTTGCTAATCAGATATTGATAGTCATTTGAACGAGGTAAATTTCATATTTGAGAGTGTCGGCTCTATGAGCTTTTGATTCTTAACTAGTGTTTACCATTTGATGCAGTATCATACATAATTTCCTCAAGATTTCATGATTATCCACAGTCCTGAATAAATAGTGCAGGTTCTTAAAATTATTTCAAGTGGGTGTTACTTAACGTGATCAAATAACTCTTACTAGCATTTTCCTGAAACAAATTTGAAAACATTTTGACCACTTCTTACAGCATATCTACTAAACTGCATCACTTTTATGTGAACAGATGCTGACTTTTAAAGATATAGCTAAAAGAGCAGATGGTAGTATACCCAGGGGAGCCTTAAAAGTGATTGAAGCATGGGGCTCCTTAAACCGAAAAAGATCTAGGCCTATGTCAAAATAGACAAGTTCAATCATTCTGATTTTCTGGGTGCTTTTACAAAGGGGAGAGATCAATCAATTGCATTATGGGAGGTTTGCTTGGCCTAAATGATCAAAGGCACCAGAAGAGAACACAAGCTTTGCTTAAGGATAGGTTTCTAAAACCTATAGAAACTTTTTGGAATACTACAACTTTTTGGAAATTGAAGAATGTAAATAACTTTAAAGCTGCTGACATTTTTTTTTTTTTTTTAAACCAACAAAATAAACTTTGAGCTGCTCTAACAAATAAAGCAATATTGAAAGTGCTACAGTCATTAAATAAATTTGGTTACAGCTGAAATTACACACTGCAGCTTTGCATTATATGTATCCTTATGAAAAGGAAGTAACACACACTTTTAAAAAGAGTATGGAAATGTTTTTTTTTTTTTTTAAACAAAATTGCATGTTATTTTCAATTAAATTTAAATTTGTTATAGTTCATTTAAATACAAGTAGTTGAACTTCTGAGTGTTTGTTGACCCACTTAAGTAGGACATCTTTATATGCAATTTCATAATTACTTCTATTGCCTTAAAATATGGTTATAGTGTACTGCCGAATATACTGACAAGCATTTATGGCTAATTAAAATATACTTCAGTGGTTTTTTTTTTAAACATGCGTCATGTAATTAAATATATTTGTAATTACAGAATTGTAATAAGGCTGCAATTTAGTCAATTTAAAATATATTAACTTTAAGTATAATATTAAATAACATTACAGGTAAATTTATAATCAAGTACTTAACATGTGCTTTAGTATGTTAGTCAACACATCAAAATAAGTGTTCTTTAAAGCATGACAAAAATTATGAAAACAATAATTTAAAATGTAGTTTAGTGCAAAACTTAATGTGTCATTACAAAGTGCACTTTTTAAAAGTGTACAATTGTGGTAAATTGCACTCTCTTAAAATATACTTAAGTGGCTTTTATTTAATATTATATTAACTGAAAATACTTTTTTTTTTATATATATAAATATTATTTTTACATTTTGAAGTACACTACAAATGCACATTCAGCCTAAAACAATTAAGCACACTTTTTTCACAAAGGTAAAGATGAAGGCAGCGGCTATTTGCAGTAAGTGCAAATGGCAATAGATGCTATTTACACTAAGTGAAAATAGCATTTTTTCTAAGTGATAGATGCTTTTTACACTAAGTGCAAATAGCTGTAGATGCTATTGACAGTAAGTGAAAATAGCAATATATTCTATTTACACTAAGTGACAATAGCAGCATTTTCTTAGCGATATGCTATTTACACTAAGTGAAAATAACGATATATTCTATTTACACTATGTACAGTATCAGCTCTTTGCAATAAGAGTAAATAGTAGATGCTATCTATACTTTATATTGTCACCTCATTTGCACCTCAGTATTTTTGTACATTAACAGGATTCAATAATATAATGGTGTAAATTATTATATTTATTAAAAATATTATTTGGATGCTAGCTTATTGGGGCAATAAAAACCCTCCCTACACCTTCCCCCAACCCTATCCAATAGACGCTTTTAATATAATTAAACACTTGTTTGCAGTTTATTTACATTGAAAAAAAATTGCAAGCTCGGCTAAAGGCAGATTCGAACCCGTGTCAATCGTGTTAAAAGCCAGGTCTGCTCAATACTTCTGCGCCACTGAAGACATTGAACTCTGTGTGTCTTTTTTGAAACTTGAGTGGCCCACCCAGACATTAGTGGGCGGAGCTAGTGTAAATAGCGTTTGCCAATGAGGGACGCTATTTGCACTTAGTGTGAAATGCCTCCAAAAGAGGCATTTCCCCATTTTTTTTTTTTTTTTTTTTTTTTTTTTTAAAGACGGTTACCTCTTTACTGTTCTTTAATTCTTTACTGTTGTGTTTCAGCTACACACTGCCAATGTTTATGACTCAGGCAGCCAGATTCACTGTTTATCTGAGCAATGAAGCAGATATAATCAGCTCTGTCCTCTGTTTTGACGTTAACTGCTGTTAATTTGAGTTAGGTTTTGGCGGGGCTCCTATGTTTTTATGTGTTTTTCCTGTAACCACTTTCAGCCTCTGGCAATTTAGTCCAAAATTATCATTAACGTGACATTGCCTGACAAGGCCAATCCCCATGTGGACCATAAAGAGTCGCCTTATTCACTGCGCTTGGCACCAAACAACCTTTACCGCACATTTTAGGTATGTTGTTGTGACACAAGACCACAGATATACAGACATTAGAAGAATATGAATGAGGAAAAATAGGTAAAATGATGCTTAATGCAAGGTGACAGATGTAATACCAGACTGGGTTTGACTTTCACAGTAGTGCAGAATAAAAATCTTGAAACAGCTACATTTGAAACCTTGGTGAGGCCTGTAGACATGAAAAAGCCCATATGCTAAGTAAATATGTATTAATGGAGAGATTTTTAGAATAACATTGTCTGGTATGGACTCTAAGCTTGTTTTAACAATAGATTCTTGTGACAGTTGGCAGTTTTACTTCTTTTGATTTCTGTTTTGTCTCTCTGTCCAGATGTCTGACTCACTCTGATCGTTTCTTCTGGCAGATGTGATTCAGATTGTATTTGAGCATAAATTTGCCATCTATAAGCACACATTCTCTTTTGTATCCACTGTTTTTTTTTTCCCACACTAAAACCTGTTCCTTCCATAAACCAATTGAGATTGATGGGGATTATCACAATTTCTTTCTTTCTTTCTTTCTTTCTTAAAAGAGGTTGTCGGGGACATGTGACTGTGTCATGGCGTTGACACTATGGGAATGCGTGTGATTGATGCCTGAAGCACATGTGAAAACATGCCAATCTTGATTGGATGACGTGAGGTCAGGTGATGTAGCAAGTCAGCAAGACTTAGCAACTCTGCAAGACAAGTCAGTGCATTTAGCAAGAGGAAGGGGGACACCCATCTCAAGCTGATCTAAGCCTGATCGAGGATAAACTCCAGCACTCCAGTGGACTGGGTTCAATTAGCATTGTTCACACCATGAATCAAAGAGCTGCCATTTTAGGGCATGCAATTTGAATTAAATACTTTTGAATGAAAAGCTCTGGGACTCAGAATCATCTCAACAATCTGTTGAGAGACTGGAATCTATGAGCTGACCCAAAGTTTCCAGATCTTCAACCGGCAGTGATAGATCAAACCATGCACTTGAGACAGGAGGTTTCTCCAGATAGGAACCTCCCAGGGAGTGCCGTCCTGGAGAGACACTAGATGCTAGAACCAAACTGGACTTGGTCTTGACAAACCCTCACTAGAACTCCCAGGAGCAGTGCTGTCAGAGCAAAAGTGTACAGACAAAGCTTTGGCCACATCTGTACCATGGCATCCAGCTCGAAAGGAGCTGGAGGTGTGAAGGTGAACCAGAGGAGACAGTGGGTCGACTCCTCTGCCTGCTCTCAGATTTGCATGCCCTAGAACTGGCAGGGAACAACAGAACACATTAGGTTGGGGATTCATTGAGAGGGGATGCCCATGATTGTCTCCGATCCCACTCTGACTTCTGAATTGTGATGCAGCCTGAATCATAATCTTACAGCGTTCGTTTGTTGGCCAGAGGAGAAGCCTGGTTTCTCCCAAGATTTTTTACTCCATTCTCTCACCTGAAGGAGTTTGGGTTCCTTGCCGCTGTCACATTTAAGGGTGTAACGGTACATGTATTCATTCCGAACCGTCATGGTACGGACCTCACAGTTCGGTTCATGCAGTTAGACGCGGAAAGATGTCAGTAAAACAACACTGAAAGCCATTCAGTGTCAACAGCTTGTTAGTTTGCTAACTGTATATGCACTATATTAGCCTATATATTAATTATATTTTACTTAACTTGTTTTCATGACAGATTTATTTAGGCCTTACATTAAAGTACACATGAAATCAAAATTGACCTTATTTATTTTGTTAGCTCAAATTGCTAGTTTTGTGGTGAGCAATTCATCCGTGCAAGTCAATCCACACAAAAAAATTGTTTGGCTTCATAATATTTACTCAAAATCTGAAAATGCTCCTCCCCTCTGCAACGGTGCCCCTTCTCTGATAACGTCAGTTTGACGGCTTGGGTTGAAATCGCTTAAACCACTCCCCTGCAACTGTTGGTCTGCTATGAGCGAGAGATGGAGAGGAGGAGCGCTAAAGTAAAACCCTGCCCTCTATTCAATATTCCGTTTCACTAGGAAATACGTCACAGCACTGGAGAAAAGTTGTTTGCAACTTCCAGTTCACGCTGACTTTAACAGGTTATGACAGCCACTGTGTAAATTATTATATTTCAACAACGAATTGGAGAAACAGAAGTTAATGCAAAAACTGCCTATTTTACATGTTTACAATAAATAATAATAAAAAATTTGTGTTGATGATTATATCTAAAAATAAATAGCAACTGAATTTTAATAATTTGGGCTCTGTTGTTAATTGTAACCTTTATTATAGTAATGTGCAAGGCTCCCTAATAGTTTACAGCATTAACAGAGAGAGATTTTTTTTATCCTTAAGAAAATTTTAATCTTAATTGAGTACATTTAAAGACAGGGGTGTAACGACTGACGGTTCAGTACGTACCTCGGTTTTGAAGTCACGGTACTGGGGAAGAGACAGCCTGGTTTTCTCCAGGGGGCAAACTGCCATAACCTTTAATCAAGTTGAGTGTTCCGATAGTGTTGAGTGTTCCAATGCAAATGCAGTCAGTAAATTAACCAGACAAGATGTTACACAGATGTTGCACAACTCCTAACTGCACAGTTTTGCTGGCCAATACAGGTGCTGGTCATATAATTAGAATATCATTAAAAAGTTGATTTATTTCACTAATTCCATTCAAAAAGTTAAACTTGTATATTATATTCATTCATTACACACAGACTGATATATTTCAAATGTTTATTTCTTTTAATTTTGATGATTATAACTGACAACTAAGGAAAATCCCAAATTCAGTATCTCAGAAAATTAGAATATTACTTAAGACCAATACAAAGAAAGGATTTTTAGAAATCTTGGCCAACTGAAAAGTATGAACATGAAAAGTATGAGCATGTACAGAACTCAATACTTAGTTGGGGCTCCTTTTGCCTGAATTACTGCAGCAATGCGGCGTGGCATGGAGTCGATCAGTCTGTGGCACTGCTCCGTGTTATGAGAGCCCAGGTTGCTCTGATAGTGGCCTTCAGCTCTTCTGCATTGTTGGGTCTGGCATATTGCATCTTCCTCTTCACAATACCCCATAGATTTTCTATGGGGTTAAGGTCAGGCGAGTTTGTTGGCCAATTAAGAACAGGGATACCATGGTCCTTAAACCAGGTACTGGTAGCTTTGGCACTGTGTGCAGGTGCCAAGTCCTGTTGGAAAATGAAATCTGCATCTCCATAAAGTTGGTCAGCAGCAGGAAGCATGAAGTGCTCTAAAACTTCCTGGTATACAGCTGCGTTGACCTTAGACCTCAGAAAACACAGTGGACCAGCACCAGCAGATGACATGGCACCCCAAACCATCACTGACTGTGGAAACTTTACACTGATTGTGTGCCTCTCCTCTCTTCCTCCAGACTCTGGGACCCTGATTTCCAAAGGAAATGCAAAATTTACTTTCATCAGAGAACATGACTTTGGACCACTCAGCAGCAGTCCAGTCCTTTTTGTCTTTAGATGCTTCTGACGCTGCCTGTTGTTCAAGAGTGGCTTGACTCGACATCGATGGAATGCGACAGCTGAAACCCATGTCTTGCATACGTCTGTGCGTAGTGGTTCTTGAAGCACTGACTCCAGCTGCAGTCCACTCTTTGTGAATCTCCCCCACATTTTTGAATGGGTTTTGTTTCACAATCCTCTCCAGGGTGTGGTTATCCCTATTGCTTGTACACTTTTTTCTACCACATCTTTTCCTTCCCTTCGCCTCTCTATTAATGTGCTTGGACACAGAGCTCTGTGAACAGCCAGCCTCTTTACAATGACCTTTTGTGTCTTGCCCTCCTTGTGCAAGGTGTCAGTGGTCGTCTTTTGGACAACTGTAAAGTCAGCAGTCTTCCCCATGATTGTGTAGCCTACAGAACTAGACTGAGAGACCATTTAAAGGCCTTTGCAGGTGTTTTGAGTTAATTAGCTGATTAGAGTGTGGCACCAGGTGTCTTCAATATTGAACCTTTTCACAATATTCTAATTTTCTGAGATACTGAATTTGGGATTTTCCTTAGTTGTCAGTTATAATCATCAAACTTAAAAGAAATAAACATTTGAAATATGTCAGTCTGTGTAATGAATGAATATAATATACAAGTTTCACTTTTTGAATGGAATTAGTGAAATAAATCAACTTTTTGATGATATTCTAATTATATGACCAGCACCTGTATGATGAGCGATATCACACAAACGCAAACAGACAAGTGGCTTCCTGAAGACAAATAAGCTGGGGATTCCCTTTTATTGTCTTGCTGAGGTGCTATGCTACGTCACTTGACCTCATGTCAGCCAATAAAGATTGGCGTGTGTTCACACATGCTTCCGACACTGGTCACTCAGAAACGTCCCCATAGCGTCAACGCCATGACGCAGCATTTCCATTTCCATTCGAAAGGAAACTAGTCCACTTTCAGAGACACTTTGTTTATAAATGTGCTTTTGCAAAACTATTATAACTCAAAATTTCAAGGATTTTTTTTTATTTTTTTTTTATAAAAACAGAAAAAAAGAAGAGTTGCCGGAAGCCATGTATTATGGCTTGTGGTTTATGTTTAGCTTTTTACTTCTGCCATCTTCAAAATTCATAAAAGATGTGTTAATTTGTGAAGATTATCAAGATGAAAAAAAATGTGTAAGAATCAAACTTTTGTTAGTTGCAAATGATGCACATGCACAGAACGGTGATTTTTCCAACCATACTTCAATATGGAACATTGTGATTTGAACCAAATGCGTCGGCGATACATGTTGACGAGTTAACCATTCCAATTTTGAATGTATGATTCATTTTTCTCCTAATAACATTCTTATTAACCAACCAAATAGTGCATCTTGAGTCAACATGTAAAATTGATTGATGAAAGATACAGATTTTTACAAGGTTAAATGAATGTCTTGGGTACTCTGTACTACAAACAGCACTTATATATTCTAGCTCATGTTTCACCACTTTAATATTTTTGAATTGTCCAGCATCTTTCCTATTGCCTGTTTGATGTTATCAAATGTTGGCTTGTCATAAAAAAAAAAAAAAAAAGCTCTTTTAATTACATTAATCTTCTTATGCTTTCAGTACTTGCCATTAATGTCAATCATAAAACATCATGGTTAAAAAAAAAATCTCAGAGCTTAACAATGCAAATGAATACATACTTGATGTATCAGTAAATAATGCAAATATAATTAAAGCAGCCATTCAAAGACACGTCCCACAAGAGTTAAATTGCACAAATGAATTCACACACACTTAGACAAAGTGCAATGCAATTCCACATTATTTAATATAACTTTAATTTTACATTCATTTAAATAATACTTTCATTTAAACAATCATTCACTCTATTGATTAGTTCAAAAATGCTGGTTCAGAACTGAAGGCATAATATATGGGGGTCTAATGAACTTTGCGTTTATTAAAAAAAATATTCTTACTGTATATCTGTTTAAATCGTTGAACATGACATCACATATGAGATATGAGACTGTTTCTGTGATTTTTCATAAGATTTGCCTGCTGTAATGTCCCATGCTGCCACGGAGCTATACACTGAATAATCCATTTTTATCAAGCTAATGGTGCTCAGCTTATAACATTCCTCTTGCTTCTAATGCAGACCAATTACAGCTGATGTATTTTCACATAAGCAGTTCTTATCTTTTTCTTTTGACAACTCTAACTGCTCTAAATCAATAAGTCAATAAAATTGCTATTTAATTGCACAAATTTACTGTTTATTCCATATGATTTGATAACTCGCATGAGCAGTTTATGCAGTAGGGTGTGTGTGCCAGCTCTCTGTTTCTCTCTGCCACCAGATCACAAATACCCACAAGCCTTTGCTAATCCCCAAACCTTCCCCAGGGAGCCGTTATTCTCACAGACAGAAAAATGATCATAACACTCTTGTGGAATCAAGTGCAAGTAAACCGATAGTTCTGAGAGGTGAGGAGACTCATGGAGTTCAAACAACCTCTCCTGTGGCTTTACTTCAAAGGCTTGTTCTCCATGGTTGTCCTCAAGGACCTACAAAAAAGCTGCATTGATATGTGCAGCAAGTGAAGGCAAAAGGGTGACTTGTTAGTCTTGGGATTGACTGAGGTTTTAAAAGCCATTATGAACAGATTCCAACAAAAGGAGTTTCAGAAATATTTAAAAACTTCATTGAGTAATTCTTAAAGAACACTGTGTTTTAAGTGCCCTTGTGGTTCTTTACCGAGAGCAGTAGTTGTCATTGCAAGCTGTGCAATAGAAAATGACTTTTTATGATCATTCAGCCTCCTGAAATACATGATGCATTTTACTGTGTTTTTCATCTTGAGAATGAAAGTTGATTATTACACTGAACATAATATTGCATGCCACAAATGAACTGCTATGAGGAAAATTGTCAAAAATTGGTGTCAATATGCTACATTTTAGACATTGAATGTGTTGAAAGATCTAGAAATGAGAAAATCAGTTATTGCAGCCATCCATCTTTCTTTAAAAAGTGAACAGCATCCTGGTACCCCTCTTGGTCCAGTGCCTTGAGCCTGGGTAATGAGGGAGGAAACAGGGCCTGGTTCAGCCTTATAATGTTGTCCTTTGAGAGCTAAGGGTGGAAAACGGTTGAAATTGACATAATAGTTTGGAAGGAGATTTATATTTTAAAATACAAAATTTTACAAAGTTACTGCACAACTATAAACTAAAAGTAATAAGTAAGGCTTATTAATGCTAACAACTTACCACAACTCTCATGTTGGCCAATCTGAAGTGAAGCTTACTTATGCCCTTATGTGTTGGGGAAATATCCTGAGGGCCGCTAAATGGTGACACTGTTATTGTGCGCCCAACAGGAAGAATGGGAAGACAGTCTGAGATTCCGCCATCTATCCATTTCTGAGGAAATAAACATTCTTAAATAACATATATGCTCTTATGCTCACCAAGGCTGCATTTATTTGATCAAAATACAAATAAATAATAACAGTATGTGCAATATTATTACAATTTAAAATGTTCTATTTTAATACATTTTAACATGTAATTTATTATTGTGATGGCAGAGCTGAATTTTCAACATCATTACTTCAGTCTTCAGTATCACATGACTCTTCAGAAATCATTCTAATCAGATGATTTGGTCCTCAAGTAACATTTCTTCTTATTATCAATGTATAATTGTGCTGCTTAATATTATTTTGTGCAAACCATGATACATTTTTATTTTTTTCTGATAAATAGAAAATTCTAAACAGCCTTTATTTGAAATAGAAATCTTTTGTAACATTATATAAATGTTTTACGGTCCCTTTTGATCAATTATTTTATTTATAATTAATTGAACAAAATGCTTATTAGCAAATCAATCACACTGTACATCAATATGCCCAGAAAATAATAATTCAAGACATTGGGTCTCATTCACCAAGCACAAATTTGTGCGTGAAATGTGCGTAGGAACGATTTTAATAAATCACGATTCACCAAAAATGTTGTACTAAAAATCATTCTAAATTTATGACAAAATATACGAACTGAAAGCACTTGTATGCAAAAAAAACAAAACAAAACACTTATTCTGTACGACCTTATAATCGTGTTAAGAAGTTATATAAATATGAAATTTCATCCTAACAAGACTATAATTATATTAAAATGTTACATTAATTGTATTATAATTCATATATAGAATTACATAATAAAATTATTAAATAATACAATTTAATCTTAAATACATTTCATCATATACAGTGATTATGTTCAGCTGCGAAGTTTCTCTGAATAACGCAGATATATACGCGTATGTACATCTGGCTTATGAGAGGTCTGTAATTGGGTCTGTATGAAAGGTGTTTATTGTGAGAACTGGTGAGAATGGCACGCTTGGCATTGCTCGAGGATCAGGCGTGAGCGCGTCTTTAAACAGCGGCATGTCTAACGAGAGTGACGTAAGCCTGTTAGGATAGTGTGCGTGGAAAGCCCTTATATGGACATAGTTTGGGCGTGTTTTATGCAAATGACTAACCTTGTGCACACGGCCGCTCATTTAGAATACTCCAAATTCACTAAAATAAGAACGAGGTTAAGAACAAATTCTTGTGCATACGCAAGTGTTGTGAATTAGGTTTTTTAAGAGATTTTTTGTGAGAAGTTCTCCTGTGCGTACAAATACTAAATAATCCACGCAATTATTAGTGAATGAGACCCAATACATTTTTGTCAGATGAGCAAATAAAAATGGCTTTAGTAGTCTATATTTCTATTTCATTAAACAGAAGACTCAGTGGCCATCAACCTTCAGTAATTAATTTTACAAAGAATTTATCTGTCTGAGATAAACTTAGAAAAAGCACAATATATATTTTGTAGATATGAAGCTAAAGGAATGATAGGGATGAACAGCAGAGATGCACAAGGATGTGCACATTTGTGTATGTGGTAATAGAATGGCCCATGTAGCTTTTATTACAGTATTTATTTAATAAGTTCAAAACAATTGCAGGTTAATTGGTTTTCAAAAGCATATTCTTTGTACAAATTGCCATTGGCTAACATTATGAATTTTAATGGACAGATATTTAACTCTTTCTAAATGCATGATTTTTTAAAAAAAAAATTTTTTATGAAGCAAAATTGGAATGATTGCGTTCTTTTTAACCTTTCTGATTTAATAATCCATGCAACAAAGTTAAAGGTGTTTACATTGTTTAAACTGTACTAAATTAACATGTTAAAGGTGCTAAAGAGGTTCTTTTTGTCGACTGAGTTTTTGAAATGAGCGCATGGGTAAGAACAACCCCCCTCCTTCACAGCTCATTTAGAGGGAACGCCTCCCAAAACTCGTGCACGAGTATCGGAACACGAGTGTTTACCACCGGCATTCGCTGTGTTATTAAGCCGGGCACACATTTAACGACTAGCTAAAACATTCTGACTATGCTCAACATACAGCGATTGTTTCCTGCTCCTGAAGCAGATTTATATACTTTCACATGGAATTTGAACACCGACTGTAATCGCAGACTGAAAGCAACTGGCTCTGACTGGACGCGTTTGAGCGCGATCAGTCATAAGTATCAATTTACATTCATAATCGGCCTTACAATCGTTAAGTGTGTGCGCGACTTAAAGCTGTGGATTCATTATGTCGGACTCACCTCAGGTAACTCATAATCTGCAGTTGTTACTCCTGTCTCCTGACAAAAACATTGCATGCAGCGCCTGTGGAGTGTGGAAAGTTACTGGAGCGCGCAGCCGCGCGTCTCTCACATGGATCGTCATGGCAGTGATTGACAAGCCAGAGGGCCAATCCACGCACGTCTCTCACAATGGCAGTGATTGACAAGCCAGAGGGCCAATCGTTTACACGATGATCGCGTAAACGATTGGCTGATGTTTTTAAGGCCCTACCTCGTGCACAGATGATATATATTAATATTATTACTTTCAGTGTGCCTAATAAATAGTCTTTTATCAGTTAGTAAAGACAGTTTCATGTAATATTGCAAAAATGTATAAAACAAAACATCCTCTTTAGCACCTTTAAATCAAAAGCAATGCAAAACATTAATATACAATTTCTGTAAGCCATTTCAAAGATATGCATTTCTGTAGTGTGTAAGTTTTCATTATGTTAATATACAGTAATACAACTTGGCTGAAAATACCACAGCATTTGGCTATTATAGTTTTATCAGACCTCTGTCAGTGGAAGGGGCAAGTAGAAGAGTTGGTTTGCAAATTTATCTAAATGAATCCGAACAGCAGCTCTCAGCAGAGCCACAGACAGTACTGGAGCCAAGAGAGCTGGTCATATAAGACACCATTACCTGCCCTTGGAACTCCACTGGCTTCATTCCAGCGTAGACAGGCAGAAAGCAGCTGGCCAAGAGCACCTTTAAAAACAATACAGTTATAATACATCAGTACAATGGACAGACCGAGGACTACAAGGTTATAAGGGTAAAAGATTTGTAACAGTGCCTGTGGTAAAGAAAAGAAAAAAAATTAATGATTTTCTTACATGTTGAATAAAGGTCTGTGTACAATACTGTTGTCAAAAGTACCGATCGCGATACCAAGTCGGAATTTAAATTTTAAAAATGCAACGCTTTGAGCGCTGTTGAGCGGATTCATAAACACCTCTGATTGGCCTTTTGTGTTCACACGCTCATCAGATATGTCTGTGATTGGCTACAGTGATCAATGCATGCGGGCGTTTGAAAGCACACGGAAGTGTTTTGAATTTAAAAAAGCATTTTGAAAGCAGGAGTGTTTGAAAGCAGGTGTCTATCAGATAAATTTTTGTACCACCTTTGCTACAGTATTCTGACTGATAAGTAAAGCTTTGCTGATCTTCTTGTAGCCTTCACCTTTCTGGTTTAAAGAAATTATTTTCTTTACACCAGAAAGGTGTAATTATTTTCTTTCTTTTGTGTTTCAAGACTTCATTGAAACACAAATTAAGATATTTTTAATAAAATCTGAGGTTTTTTTTATTTTTTATCTCCCCTGGAAAACAACAAAATCACCACAGTCAAGGTCCATAAGCATCAAGCATCAAAAAAATCAAGCATCATAAAAATTACAATTCAACAGAATATGCTTAATAGTCAAAGGAACTTTACATCAAAGACATAAAGGAGGAACTTCGCCTATTAATAAAAACCCATGGGTAAGTCTTAAGTGCCCCAGTCTACACCTAGTGAAGACAACTTGATCATGTCTTGATTTGAAATTATAGAAGGTACTTCTTTTTATACTAGGGTTTATTTCATACAGCTTATTATTTTTATTTTCATCCCATTCTTCCAGAGAAGTAGTAAAGACAGTTAAAATAGTCAACGTGACTACAGTGGTTTAACTTTAATGTTATGAAGTGACAAGAATACTTTTTGTGATCAAAAACAAAAAAAAAACAATATTCAACATTTTTTCCAATTCCCTGTCAGTCTCCTACGCAGTTGACACAGCACAGAGCTTCTGTGTTTACGTCTGAACTCCAGCTCAGTATTGGCCGACGCTGTTCAGCATGACGCATGTGTGTGATGCGGACGCAGGAGCTGGCCAATACAGAGTCAGTGTTCTGATGTAGAATACAGAAGTTCTGCAATGTGTTTTCAATGTAAGGCCCCATCCGCATGGAGACGCGTTTTTGTGAATACGCACAAATTTTGTATCGGATAGGCATTTCGTCCACACGGATCCGGATTTCGGAAGGTGAAACCGCTATTTTTTGAAACCGGGTCCCAGAGTGGATAAATCTGAAAACGCCATGTTTTCGTGTGGACAGCCTATCCGTATATTTTGTGAAACGATGATGTCATCACCCCATGTGTCGACCCTAGTCAGCTGCCGCTAACAGCACAAAACAGCAACAACAACAACAATAGCAGACTCTAGATGCTTGTGATGCTGCAGAAGCTACTAAGCCAAAATAAAGCATTATTTCTAAACTTTACTATAGTTTGTATACAGCGTGCAAGGTTTATGCGCATGCTCCAAGTCTTATTCGCTGTTTTAAGTTTATCTCTGTGGCAGAATTACAGCATAGTTTTGAGTCGTTACAGTGGTTTTGTGTGGACGCAGATATTTCTTGAGATGAGGAAAAACTTCTTGAGCTAAGGCTACGTGTGGACGTACAGTAGCCTAAACTGCATAGGAGAATGACAGGGTATAAAGGAAATTGTTGAATAAAGTCTATTTTTGTTCTTCTTTTGCACACAAAAAGTATTCTTGTCACTTCACAACATAAGGCTGAACCACTGTAGTCACGTTGACTATTTTTTGACAATGTCTTTACTACTTTTCTGGACCTTGAATGTGGTGATTTCGTTGCTTTCTATGGGAGATAAAAAAAAACTCTTGGATTTCATCAAAAATATCTTAACTTGTGTTATCTAATTAATTTAATTTACAGTTGAATGTTTTCCTCGACATCTTGTGATTTATGCTATAGTTATAATTTCATTTTGGGTGAACTAACCCTTTAATGCACCCTCAAAAAAAATTTCTTCAGGAAAAAAAAAAAAAAAAAAAAATCAACATAAATGAGGTATATTCAAGTAATGAACTGCATTTTATATATATATATATATATATATATATATATATATATATATATATATATATATATATATAATATGTATAAATTAATAGTACAAAAAAAAAAAAATAATAATTGCATCATTGATGCCAAAAAGTTTATCATTATGTTAGATGGACTACTGAAGCACCAGCGCAATTTATTTCAGATGGGAGTGGATTAATGAACTCTGCAGCAATTTTCCACAGCAGTAGCTCTGTCAAGCGATGGCACTTATGATGTGGCTAATTGAATAGGCGAGTACCCTTTGGGTTGTGGGCATCACTTGGGTAGTTGAAAGATAAATCATTTGTCCATTGACCTCAGGCTTGAATACCTTAATGAGATCTTCCCTTGAGGTGAAGCTGGACACCATTCTGTTCTTGTAGGTCTTTGAGTGTGTTATTGAAATATGGAGGCGTTCATTGGCTAACTGGTGGGCATTGGGTGGGAGAATCTCTTCGATGCCCTCCCTAGAGGAAAACCAAAGGACAGATGCTCATTTGTAGTGTTTGCATAATTAACAACCTCAGTGAAATCCATTTTTCCCTCAACATCATATCGTAATTACACAATCTGTTGGCCGAATCACTGAGGTAACGCAGGAGAAATAAGGTAAGAAAAATCCACTCAGCGTTCCATTCCAAAGATATTTCATCAAAATTAAGTCTGCTATCTGCTCCAAGCGGTGTGTCAAGATTATCAGAAGCCCTCAGAGGTTTGTGAACATCACAGATATTTTTCCTTCAACAGAAAGAGAGAAGAAAAAAAAAAAAAAAGTCCACCGTTTCATATGTCAGCAGTATCTGCGATTTCACAAGTAGCACTGAGGAGGTGACACATTTCTGCATCAGAATGGCACTATCTACAGACCACTCAAAGCTCATTCTACTGGAGCCAGGAACAGTTCTAATCAACTCCTTACATCTAAAACTGTCTTAAGAAAATTACTGCAATAAAAAAAGAAATTATCAATGGAGCTTGTGCTTCAATGCACATACTTGTTAAAAAGAGTTAAAAAAAACATTTTGTTCCCACAGTGGTCGTGGAACATTTTTACATATGTTTTGGCACCATCCTTTCATCTCAGTTTTCTGGAATGTATGTTAATTTCTAATTGTATGACCTGATTAAATTGTCTGTAGTACCCCATTCATGACTGCACCTTTTAAATGGTAATTTCTCTTTTCTCTCTAAATCAACACAGGATGCTGGTTGTCATGCAATGGAAGCACAGAAATATAAATATAAAAGTCATGTGTCCTGGCGCCAGGCCTGTTCTCATTTCATTCCAAACGCATACTATTTTTTTTCCCCTTCTGTTGAACACAAAAGGAAACATTTTAAATTATGCACTGGTTGTTGTTGTTTTTTTCCCCATGTATTTTACAATTAATGGAGGTGTGTTCCATTTGTCCCTTCAAAGTGGACTTCAGTGTATTCTCAAGAGAGATACCACTCTGAAGGTAGCATATACAATATTTAGATAAAGGTAATAGGACACACCTCTTAATTAAATTCTGTTTTTTAAACCAAACCCATTGCCAAAGGTGTATAAAGCCCCTAGCCATGCAGAATGCATTTACAAACTGATTTGAGTTGTTCTGAAGAGCTCAGTAAATTCAAGCATGGTACTGTGATAGGTGCCACCTTTGCAATAAGTCAGTTTGTGAAATTTCATTCTTGATAGGTATTCCACGTAGGTATTCAATTGTCAGTGGTATTATTGGAAAGTGGAAGCATTTAGAAACAGCAGCAAATCAGCCACAAAGCGGAAGACCAATTAAAGTCACAGGGACTATTCCAGCTGTACTGTGCCCCAGTGCACAAAGCAAGGTCCATAAAGATATGGTTGGATGAGATTGGTATGGAAGAACTTGACTGGTCCACACAGAGCCTTGACCTCAACCACATGAAAACACCTTTGGGATGAACGGAAAACAGATCGCCAGGCCTTCTTGTCCAACATCAGTGCCTGACCTCCTCACAAATGATCTACTGGATGAATGAGAAAAATTCCCACTGAAACACTCCAAAATCTTGTGGAATGCCTTCCCAGAAAAGTGGAAGCTGTTATAGCTGCAAAGGGGGGACCAACACCATTAATTTATAGCCTATGTATCAAGAATGCAATGTCGTCACAGTCCCTGTTGGTGTAATGGTCAATTGTCCCAATACTTTTTAGTCCAAATAGTGTATGTTTAGTTCGAAGGACACTGTAAACAGGAAAGGGAAAAAGGGAGTGTCGTTGTGAGACTTCTTTGGAAGTGGCAAGGGAAATTTACCCACCTGTCATTGCGCATCACTCCAGTATGGCAAGAAATCATCTCAGGTTACGTATGTAACCATAGTTCCCTGAGAACAGGGAACGAGACTCTGCGTTCGATGACGCAATGGGGAACGTCCACGTGACCCGGTGTTTCAAAACCTCACTACCAAACACTCCAATCCTATTGGCCAGCGACAGTCATATGGCGCGACCCGGAAGTATAAAGGTGCGCCTACGGAAGCAGTCAGTATCCATCGTCTTTGAGGGACTGTTCCACAGGCATCCCCAAGCATGGTAAAGAAACGCAGAGTCTTGTTCTCAGGGAACTATGGTTACATACATAACCTGAGACGTTCCCTTTCGAAGGGAACTTCTACTCTGCGTTCGATGACGCAATGGGGAACGATATACCCACGCTTCCATGCTTAGGGGAGTGCATGCCAAAGAATGGCTGAGACAAACGTCCGCACAGTTCTGATAGAAACTGTAGCAACTCCCCCTCAGATCACACGAGACTGTCAGTGACAACATTCCCTAAGGCCAACAGCCCAAGCTAAGCCTATAAGAGGCCTTCCTCACAGGAGAGAAGGACTAATAAGGCCGCTAAGAGCTTCTGAGACCAACTCTTCCGCAGACAGAGTGGTCTCTTCTAGGGAATGAGGGCAGGAAGCCGAAGGGGACCCCGACCAGCCACTAGAGGGAACAGCGTCACCCTCAATGCCACCACGGAGGCTGACCTGGTCTTATCATAAGACATGCTAAGTCTAGCCAATCCCTGTCTGAACACAGAATCTCAGAAACGCATCCTTCACAGAAGGAAACGGGTAAGAGTGACTGCAGAAGGGCAGGAGCAACTCAAACCTGTGCGTAGAGACGGGCATCCCGGAGAGCAGAACTCAGCTTGAGTGCTCTGAACCCTCATATCGAGGGGAGTGTATTCCGCTCACCTAGGATCTACTTAGTGCCTGATTAACGCACTAAGGAGGCTGTGCGCTAAACACCTGATTCCTCAGAGGAGCACAAACCAGCCTAAGGGCTGAAACTCAGGAGGAGGCCTGAATATTAGGTCACCAATGTCTACAATATTGTACTCACATACAAATATGTAGGGCAGGGATCTAGAACTTAAAGCAAGCACAACATGGCTTTAATATATGTCATTTCAATCAAGGAAATCATTCCTCCATACAGATTCTCAAACCTGTGCTAAGCCATAGAGGACTAAATAGTAGTAAAGTCCACTCAACTTGATTGTAGCATACAACAAGTGGCCTAGAGGAGAAAACATTTTCCTTATTGACATAGCGTTCTAGAACGTGGGGCCTAGCAAAAACCTGCATAACTTATCTGCCTCAACAAGATAAGGGCCTAATCCACCTGAGATAACAGAACAGGAAGTACCATGATAGTTTTACAACCTATCTGTTAACTCAACCCATGCTCCTACGTAAGTAGGGGATAGTGGGCATGCGGCCAAAAAATTCCCTCGGGAGGAGGCCAAAACTAGGAATATAAATAGAGTTATTTAGCAAATAACACTACTAGCTCTAGCCTAGCCGCTAAGCTATAGGCAAAGAGAAAACAGCAAACAAAGCCTGATTTAACATCGCTTTCAATCCCATGGGAGAGAGGAAAGCAACATACCCATAGCAAAAGATGTCAGGCGGACGATTAAAGCCGCCGACATCACATAAACTGAAGCAGTGAGTGCAACTCAAGCCATACTAAACAATAGCTGAGAAGCTTAGAAAGAACCGAACAGTGGCCATTTTGTGGCCCGCTCAGCCCTTCTAAAAACTCCTTCAGTTTTGCCCACAAAAAAAAAAAACCCTTACATATTTTACTGGTACATGTTCAGAAAAATACATTTAGGAATAGAAAAACAAGGTCAACATAGCACAGCAAAAGCTAGAAATAAGCTGAACCCTGCTCACAGGTTATTATTATACCTTTCCCATGGCTCATGGACCCACGAATCTTCCTCCTGACCGTAGTGGGAGGATAACTCAGGTTTTATGCCAAAAACCCGTTGAAAAAAAAAAGGAAAAAAATATTTATAGAATTATCTTTTACTATCAAGCTAGAAGGCGGGCCATCAGAGAAAAATTCATCATGGGCCCAACCATCTGTCCTGACTGTTCAAGGGTGTCATCTGAACATGTATCAGTCAATAAGGTCCCCGGGGAGGCCGAGGAATAGAGGCAAGGGCAGATGTAATGTGCCCCCGCCAGAGAAGAGATTGACTACCGGTGAGGTTTGTTCTGACGCCGGTTTTCAATCACCTCCCTTAGATCCTGTTTCCTATTCCTCGTATCCCGCCGCTTTTGCGACTTATTCCGAGGTGGAGGAGGCGCTCGAGCGGCGACACTGGATCGCTGGACCTGCCTCTGAGCCTCGGCTCGAGACGGTCCAGGGCCTCCCGGGTGTCTGGGCCCAGAATCGGATCTGAGCGGTATGCAGTTCTTATATGCTGCTGAGCGCGCCCTCGCCTCTCTGAACTTCCCAACAACTGTCTCAACGGAACCGCCAAAAAGTTCAAGAGACTGGGGCATCGAGGAGAAAGCCCTTTTCTTTTTCCCCTATGTCCACCATGTTCAGCCACAGATGTCTCTCCGTGGCCACCATGGCCGCCATAGATGTGCCGATCGAGGCGGCCGTCTGCTTGGTGGCCCGGAGAGCGAGATCTGTGGTGCGGTGCAGCTCAGCCACCGCATCAGGGCAGAGAGCCTGTCCCTGATCCAGATCCTTCAGTAGGTCAGCCTGGTAGGCTTGCAACACTGCCATCATGTGCAAAGTCGCGCCAGCCTGACCTTCTGCAGCGTACGCCCTGCCGTTCAAACGTGACTTCATCTTAAGGGGTTTGGACATCATCATCATCCAGGATCGTGTCCTCACTAGCCGCCGCCTGAGGCTGAAAGACAGGCACACCTCTCTCAAACTCGGCGGCAAGCTCCATCTGTGAACCCCATGAATGCAGTCTTCGCTCCGCCTCAGCGCGAGCGGGACCAGATTCACCGGGCACAGATGTTGACGCCCCTTCTCTCGAGAAGAGAGAATTTGTAAGTGGTTGTTCTGAATAAAGTGCAAAAGACACAAAAGTTACAATGCAACTATCCTGATTACGGTTACATTTATTTTCATAATGTAACAGACATAGGGCTGGACAATTATGGCCTAAAATCAAAACCTCGATTAATTGAACATTTTACCTCGATTACGATTAATGAACGATTATTTTATTTCTGATTTTTTTTTTTTTTTTTTTGCCCTCATAGTTCACTGACAAGATTTGTACTGTAAATAGCCTATGATTGACTATTAAGGTGGGATATTTTTTTTCCTGTTGAAAGAGTGATCTGACATCATAGCTCACTATCAGCAGTTATTTTATCTATGGTTTGTAACATTTCTTACAGGTTTCTGCTCGTTGTAAATCAGATAAAGATAAATTAGCACAGTACCAGTAGTGATTGCGTGTGTGAATTAGTCATACCGTCTCTCTATTAATTGTGAAGCTGTGGGTTGTAAATAGTTCCTTCAAAAGTAGAAAAAATAGATGCTATAACTTTTTTTAAGCGCGGTAGCTCGATATAATAATACACATCCGATCGTCTAATCGCTTGAATGTCCAAACCATAAAACAAATACAACTGACAAAGTCAAGACGCAAGGCTCACCGCTCGCACGGTATCACTATGTGTTGAACCGGCGTTCACCTCCGTGTTTTGCTTTTATGCCACTGACTGGACGGGGCGGAGTCACATGGCTACACACGCAGTTATGTTTTTAAGGGGGAAGTATTAACAGGATTAAAAAACCGAAATAACCGACATGGGAAAATTACGTCGGTTAGAGGTTCTGAATTTCGGTTTCGATTACTTTTCGATTAATCGTCCAGCCCTAAACAGACATTTATCATTCAGTTTAGCACTTTAAAATATGACAATTTATATTGATTAAATTAAAGGTCCGCTAGAGGTTGCCTATTCAAAACAAAGGCGTAGTTTGATGATGCCAAGTTTGAGCGAGGAATCTTGGGACACGTGGTCTTCACCTCACAGCCGGTGGAAAAGAATCGGGATAGGACTCGGGCAGAAATCATGTTCATGGATGCGATTATTAATGTTACTGTAGTATGAAGCAGAGCAGGAGCTGAACGAGGCCGCTGGAGCCATTGTTAATGAGAGACGAATGCAGCACACCAGCGGAACCTTTATCATGCCACAGTCGCCGACTCCGCTTCCACTTTTTCCAGTCATGAATATAAGGTAACACAGCGCTGGATATGACGCCACTGACAGGCGACTCCCTCACTTGTCCCGTATCCTTGGTTAAAATAGCAATTTTCTCACGATTTACAAATAGTTGGAAACATTGGGAATATTCTAAGTACTCAACTGAACAAAATATATAACACTGGCCCAGTGTTTTTTACTGCAAAAATCTTACATATTGCAGCTTTAAAACATTTATATTGATTGTAAGTACACATGTATATTAAATGAAAATATGCTAATTTATACCACATTTATTTACAGAAGGATATTATATCTCAAACACATCTATGTTTAATGACATTGCAGGGTATGAATGCATTTTGTCAAGTGAAGTGAACTTCAACAGATATCTCATTCTCAGGGAGAAGAAAGCTGTGAACACTGCATAGAGACCCTAATGATTGGAACACTGCTTGGAGCTTTCAAGCTTCAAAAGGGATGCAAAAGCACCCTACAAGTATCAAAAAAGTGATCCAATTGACTTCAGGGCTATAATCCAAGTCTTTGATAGCTTTGTGTATGAAACAACAAAAATCGTTATTTAATTCAGTGAACAATTAATAACTGCAAATGGATTATTGAGTCACTGAGATGAACTCAAGAACCAGTTCAGTGCTATTTGTGAATGAATCGTTCAAGCTAATTTTGTGTTCAAGATTGAAACATATTGAAAGGGGACAGACTCAAGCAAATGGTTAATGAATTTGACATTACTACTGTGTATGTATGTTGTGAAAAATATAGCTTCATATAAGCTATAATTATATCTACAACTTTTGATACTTTATGGTGTTTTGCATACTTTTTGATGCTCTAGTCCCCATTAATCTTAATTACACTGCAAAAACTGAACAGTACACTATTTAAAAATTCTTCTTCAATGTTCCACAGAATTAAGTCATACAATGTTTGCTAAATAAAAGCATAGCAACAGTAGCAAATAAAAGAGACTTTCAACCATTTGCAATTAACTTCAGGTTTTTAAAAAAAAATCCTTGTGACAAGGAGTTTCAGGTGCAGGGTAATTTTGATCCAGCCTCAGAACTATCTCTCGCAATATTCTAACACCATTTTGAAAGTGAATTCAATTTGAAATGAGGTGAATATAAGTTGAGTGAAAAAAAAAAAAAACAGCTGAGTAGGATATCTTACCAAGACAGCCTTTCTGATTAAAATTCTGCATGGAGGAAAAAAGGTTGCAAAAAAACCCTCTGGGGTTAATTTCAACCAAGTGATTCATTTTCGTTCGATCACAAAATGATGTCTGCAAGCCACTTTTACCTCAGTTCAAGCATGAAGTCATATCCTGGCGTCACAGCTCCAAACCTCTGACTTCTCACATTACTGGCAAACCTGTAGGTGAATTCCTTACAATGCTGTGAGAAAACACAAAGCCAGAACATATAGCTCTCAGTCAGTTATATGTGTGAGCCTTGGTGATTCAACTGTGAGAAATCTGTAGTTTCGATAGATCTGTTGGCTTGACAGGGAACACATCAATCTCTTTCAAGTTTGAACAGGTTAGTTTATTTTCCCCAGCACAATGAGGGACACTGCTGTTATGCAGTACTGTTTGAGCTCTGTAAATAAAAACAATGGATATGTCTATGTTGCAGTTTCTCAAAAGGGTACAGCAGACATTCATATATTTATACTCTAGTGAAGCTCAGACACCTAAATCTCATAAAATAGCTTAATTATTTACACAGTGAAGAACCATGCTATGGCTTTTTTATCTTAGTGATGCATGTAATTTTGTACAACAAAACATTAAAGATTTCATAAAATCTATTGCCAGTACTTCTTCATGCCATTGCTCATTGATCATTTTAGTTGCCTTCCTCGTGAAAAATAATGTCACTTCCTAGAAGGTGATTTCAGGATGTCATTAAAGGGTTAGTTCACCCAAAAATGAAACTTCTGCCATTAATTATTGTGACCCTCACATTGTTCCAAATACGTAATACTTTCAATTTAAATGCAATGCAAATCAAGATCTTTTTGATGAAATCTGAGAGCTTTCTGTCCCTCCATAGACAGCTATGCAATTGAAACGTTGACGCTTCAAAAAGGTTCATAAAGAGATAACTCTAATCCATATGCATTGAGTGGTTTAGTCCAACTTTTCTGAAGAGACTTGATCGCTTTTTATGATGAACAGATTTTTACCCACATATAAACATTGATCAGCAAACATAAACAGAAGTTAAACCGAACCTGAATGACACACACAAACAAACCTCTTCCAGACGCTCAAATTTGCTGCGTAACACACGAGAACGAACCTCGTTGGTTCTCGCACGCCAAGCAAACATGCTTGAACTTCCATTTACCACAACTAATGTGTGAGTTGATGAATGTTTACATGTGAATATAAGCCTAAATTCAATCTATTCATTATATAAAGTGATCATGTTCCTTCAGAAAATTTTGACTAAACCACTCAATACATATGGAGTAGTTTTACAATCTCTTTATGGAGCGTCAAAATTTCAATTGCGTAGGCTGTCTATGGAGGGACAGAAAGCTCTCAGATTTCATTAAAAAAAATTACTCATTTGCGTTCCGAAGATGAATGAAAGTCTTACCGGGTTGGAACAACATTGGGGTGAGTAATTAATGACAGAATTTTCATTTTTGGGTGAACTAACCCTTTAAAGGACTGGCTTTAGTTAGTTGTAGTGGGTGGAAATTCTACTTAAGGAAAAAAAACAGAACTGGCGCCGCATTCATTCCGTAAGTAGAATAGGGAAGGCGTAGGACATACAGCGTAAGCTTTTTGAAGAATATGGAGAGCGGAAACATGTGCAAGGCAATCATTTGTGTTTATAAAACACATACAGACCCTTATTCCTCATCTGGTATCGTTTAAAGCCCTTTGAAGCTGCACTGAAACTGTCATTTTGACCTTTAACTGTTTGGAGGCCATTGAAGTCCACTATAAGGAGAATAATCCTGGAATGTTTTCCTCAAAAACCTTCAATTCTTTTCGACTGAAGAAAGAAAGGCATAAACATCTTGCATGACATGGGGGTGAGTAAATTATCAGGAAAATGTTATTTGAAAGTGAACTAATCCTTTAAGGACACTGAACACAGAAAAAAAAAAAAAAAAAAAAAAAAAATAATATATTTTTGTAATAAACTGAAATCATTACCAATTAAAATATACTCAAGAAAAAAATACTCTAGAAAAAAAAAAATGTGTTTAAAATATATAAAGAAAATAAAAAAGAATGTATGTATGTAGGCTATGTATTTCATAAATGTAAATGCCTAAATGTTTTATAATACAGACAAATAGACAGCATTTTTAAATGAACGATGGCACTTAATTTTTAACACATTTTACATTATTTACTTTGATTGACCAGAATACTGTTTTAACATGTTCTTGGTTGTAGATGAATAGCAGCTTTACCTGTAGTTTATCAGGAGCAGTGATCATTATAGTGGCCGCTAAAGAACCAGCTGAAGCTCCAGCGCAGGCTTTTAAAGAGGACAGCAGCTTATCTCCGTGTCTCAGTAACGCGCCTACTACTCCGAAATGATATGCTCCTAAAAACCCAGCTCCAGAAAATGATAAATTCACCACCGTCATACCTGACCTGAAAACAGATATTTTCATTTTAAATATTATTATTGAAATTTGTGTTGTTTGGCTTAGAGAGTCCAGATAGAGATACACATTTGTGTACAGTGTATCCATATAATTTCTGCGACCAACCAACATAAGGCTAACGTTACAGTTGTTTAAAACTATCTTCAAAACTATCTTCACTATCTGTCAAATCTGATAAAAGTAAGTATCAAAAATATGAATGTAATAAATTCTCTGCCAACTTAAATCGTACAACGTCACTTACTTCACATTACTTGCTTCACAGTTTGTACTTTCAGGGGAGGAGTTTTGTTTGACAACAAAGCAAAGCGCATGTACTTCCAGCTTCCGCGTTTAGACGTTTCAAAATAAAGGTCATTCGTTAAAGGTCCCGTTCTTCGTGATCCCATGTTTCAAACTTTAGTTAGTGTGTAATGTTGTTGTTAGAGTATAAATAAAATCTGTAAAATTTTAAAGCTCAAAGTTCAATGCCAAGCGAGATATTTTATTTAACAGAAGTCGCCTACATCGAACGGCCAGTTTGGACTACATCCCTCTACTTCCTTCTTTAATGACGTCACTAAAACAGTTTTTTGACTAACCTCCGCCCACAGGAATACTCAAGAGTTGCGTTTGTAGAGTGTGTTTGTCGCCATGTCGTCGAAACGCTGTTATTTTCATCCCGCAGTCCAATCACCGAGTCTGATTCCGGCTCAAATTGAAAGGGTAAAATTAAAGACATGTTTACAATAACACTGAGCGCATGCATCTCCACGTTATGGTAAGAGGCGTGACCTTTCCGGGCAAGATGCGCTAAGCTGCTGTCGAATCACAACACAGGAACCGCTGGCACAATCAGAACTCGTTACGTATTTCTGAAGGAGGGACTTCATAGAACAAGGAAGTCATCAGCCCGTTTTTATGACAGTGGAAACAGCGGTATACAGATAAGTCAATTATGTGAAAAATACTGTGTTTTTTTACACGCGAAACATGAACACATGTTATATTGCACACTATAAACACAATCAAAGCTTAAAAAAAACACGAAAAACGGGACCTTTAAGTAACGTATAATGTATAGTCAGCCGATTATAGTGTGCTGATTATGTGAACCACCTGTTCGTCTCACTTACATTAGGACACCAGGGGCTTATTAGTATTAATAGTACTAATAGTATTTATTATCTGTATTTCTTTTTGTTGTTTTTGTTGAAATTTGATTCATAAGCAATAATTTAATATAATAAATTGTAGCTGGCTATATTTAAATATGTAAATAATACAATATTCAGGATGGAACTGTATCTAAAATTACTCATATGGGTTGTAAATATATACTGTTTAAAAATTTGGAATTCATAAGATTTTTAAAAATGTTTTTGAAATAAATCTCTTAAGCTCACCAAGGGTGCATTTAATTGATCCAAAATACAGTAAAAACACTAATATTGTGAAACATCATTAGGGTGCCATTTAAATTAACTGTTTTTTTTTTTTATTTTGATATATTTTAAAAAGGCAAAGCTTGTCACATAACCCTTGCTGTTTTAATTTCTATTAAAAATGATTCTATTATTAGCCTAATTGAAAAAAAAAAAAAAACAATTAAAAGAACACTATTTTGATGAAATAGAAATCTTCTATACCATTATAAATGTCCTTACTGTCACTTTCGATAAATGTAATGCATCCTTGCTGAATAAAAGTTTACATTTCAAGAATGTAGGGGAGAGTGGGGTAAGATGAGCCAGTGGGTAAGGTGACCCACCCCTGTATCTTGGCAACCGACAATTGTATTGTCATGTGACCATATATTTTAGAACCACCCATCATTTCTGCCAGACCGAGAAAAGGAGAAGCACATGGGAGGAGTGGAAGCTGCTTATTTTTGTTATCTTGTTTTTGGCTTGTCAAAGTAAGATTTTAACATAACAGATGTAATGGCTGTTTCATTAAAGCAAATTTGTCCAGGTCTAAAATATTTATGATGCATATTGGTGATTTACATATAAAACCATGCAAGTCATTTAGCTAAATATTATTCTGAATTGGTAAGCTAGCTAGCTTTTCCTAAAATGGCAGCTATGGGGCAAAGTGAGCCAAATTCTGTGGGGTAAATTGAGCCAGCGTTTTAAAGGTGCTAAAGAGGATGTTTTGTTTTTATACATTTTTGCAATATTACTTGAAACTGTCTTTACTAACTGATAAAAGACTATTTATTAGGTGCACTGAAAGTAATAATATTAATATACATCATCTGTGCACGAGGTAGGGCCTTAAAAACATCAGCCAATCGCGTAAACGATTGGCCCTCTGGCTTGTCAGTCACTGCCGTGACGTTCCTTGTGAGAGACGAGCGCGGCTGCGCGCTCCAGTAACTTTCCACACTCCACAGGCGCTGCATGCAATGTTTTTGTCAGGAGACAGGAATAACAGCTGCAGATTATGAGTTACCTGCGGTGAGTCCGACATAATGAATCCAAAAAACACGACACAGCGAATGCCGGTGGTAAACACTCATGTTCCAATACTCGTGCACGGGTTTTGGGAGGCGTTCCTTTGAAACGAGCTGTGAAGGAGGGGGGTTGTTCTTACGCATGCGCTCATTTCAAAAACTCAGTAACAGTCTTTGGATTCTCAGTCGACGAAAAAATCCTCTCTATCACCTTTAAGTCACCCCACCATAAGGCACTAAATTTAAGTTAAATCTGAAGTATAAACTGATGTCATTTCAATGTAATATTACACAACTGGTTTAGTTTATCTTTATTTTTTAGTTTATTTGATAGGAACAGTGTACAAGTACACCAAATCCTTCTCTGATATGAACCAGAGGATGTTTAATCAAATATGTCTTTCCACCTGTAGTCTCTAATGGCCTAACATGGTCGACATTGCAGAAAAACTACCATTTGACTAAAATGTTTATTAGTATCAGTGACATTTATTCATTCTTATTTTGTTTTTATTTCATTTTACTCAATAAACTCTCTGGGAAGGTTACAACTTTGGTGTGCAACATATTGTTTCAGAGATGCAAACAATTATACATACTGCAATTTCAACTTATTTTAGTTGGTTTTATGTTGTTTAAGTTAGCTTAAGAAAAAGAAATATGAATATTTGCTAGTTTTTAAAATAGGTACATTATCTTTAAGATTTCACATGGGTTTGATTCAGATTCAGTTAGATGGTCAGTTTACACCCACCTACTGATTTGGACCAACTTACCTCTAGCCAGATTGTACTTCTGTCTAATTTTCCCTTATCTTGCGGACCACATAAGTAAAAAAAAATTCCCTTATCTTACCCCACTCTCCCCCAGTGTTATTTATCACACATGCACAAGTTACACATTTGGGTCAAAATCACTATAAAGTGCCTTTGGTGTCCTCATCAGAATCAATCATCATGAACATAATGCAAAATAATGAAATTCTGAGGTTTTATAATAAATGACCAAACATTTACACACATACAAGTACAGTGATAAGTATATAAGTACAGTCTCCTTTAATGTATTTTTCTAATTTTATACCATTTTCTTTGATTGAATGTATGTGATTTTGGCACGTCCCACACACTGCTCAGCTAACTGTGTAAACAGTGGTTAAATGACACATTTTTTAAAATATTCTTATTGTCCTCATCAAGTTGTTTGATAAAACAAGTCCATTTGTTCATTTATATTCTATTTTCATAATGATATCAAACATTTTGCACGTCCTTGAAACTGCTCTCCACCCTGTCATTATGGAGTTACTGCTCCTTTAATTAAGAAACCTGCTGATGTACTCAGTGACATCCTTGGTCTTTCTTCAATGTAGGTTAAAACATCTGCTGCAAGTACACTAAGAATCTACACTCACATTTCCTAATTTTTTTCATATTGTGTTTGTAGTTGTATTTTGTCAAGCTTAACATGTCCACCCTGTCATGGAGAAATATTAATTCATATATATATAAAAAAAAAAAAAAAAAAAAACTTTTCAGAAATTCAAAATATATATTTTAAATAGTACAGTCAACTTGCTAACTGAAGGTACACCACGTGTTCATTAAATGCTAACTTTAGCCAAAAAATGTCCACCCTGTCACCAAGCCTTCCATGTCAAACAATGGACATGTTACATGACAGGGAGGACATGTGCATAGTTTTTGCCACATTGTGATAATGTTTTACTTGGGCTTTAACTTGGTGCAAATAATTATGGGAAAAATTACATGTTGAAATGATTAAAGCATTTAATGCATCCTGTCCCGGCCCAGAAAACTGTACGCCATCTAACATTGCATGCAGTTGCTTAGTGATGAACATGATTAGAGTGGAGTTAGAATATGCCTAAAGTTAAATTTATGGAGGCAAAAAAACACCCTGTATGTTTTTGTCTCATGTTTACATCATATGATATAGCTATCACACAAACAAAAATGCAGTTTTCCCTAATATCTGTTTGATTGCAAATGTGATATTGATTTTATACAACAGAGACATAAACAAGAAGTTATTATTGTGTTACATTTTGTAAGATAAACAGAACCTCAGCACAAACACATACAGCCATTTGTCTCCACACCCCACAGAGTGAAGTTGTGGGAAAACTTTTTTCCATCCTGTCCTTCCTTCACATTTGCTCCTTCTCCCCCACTTCCTCCCCTTTACACATTCTTCCCATCACTCAGTTCAAAAAGATAATATACAAATTATAATGTTCTGTCAATGCAAGTGAATTAACAGTCATGTTTGGTATCGTTTGAAATTTAGAGATACTCTTTGGTTGCAACTGTGGGTATGCCCCTTTCCGACTAACGCTTGGCATTAGTTCAAGTGTACTTAGACTGTAAAGGCTAAAAAGGGAATTTCCATTTAGGACAACAAAATGTTGATCGACCAACCTAAATAGGGTGAGCCTTACCTCTGTTTAATGTAATGTTACTCTAGCTAAGTGTACATGGGAAACCATGGCATAACCAAACCAAAGCTACTATAAGAGAAGTAATATTGATTGGCTTATCTGTAGTAGTGGTTGTGACCTTTGACTAGAGATAGTGTTACTTTAATTCAAGTGTATACAGATCTATGGGGACTAAACAAATACTTTTAGATAGAGCAAGCATGAAAGCGGCCTTGTAAACAGTATAGTCGATTACCTCTGTCTAGTGACCAAGACTGGCGAGTTTGTGATCGTGGGCCCGCATAATTAATGAATGGCCAGTGCGAGGACCCTGTGCGACTCTGAGAACCGAATAAACGAGTACAATAAGATTAAAGAGTTAAATAGAATAATCAAATGTATAGCTAAATTATTATACAAATGACCAATAAGCAATTGACATTCTTAACTAAATTCGAGGTCAGGATAAAATGGAGTCAGATAAAAGATTACTTGGAATTAAACTACTTTGCCACACTGAAAAGATTGAACTCGCAAGAAACCTTCCCCGTCCTGTGGGAAAGCACCGTTGGGCCGATTGGGCAGGCCTTACAATTTTAAACACAATATCGTCAGTGTTGTCTGTTTTTGCTCTATTTCACCAACAAAAATATTTCCAAACAAGCAGCAGAACTTTTGTGCATTTTGTTACTGAATGAATCCACGGTTTTGAACTAATCAAGTAAACAGTTTTAGTTTCATATTTAGAGTATCATTGCTTAAGGGTTTCTTATTGTTCCTGTTGTTTCTCTGATGTTCCTGTTCTCTTCACTCATTATAGCATTTGTCCACCCTGTCATGCAAAGGTCCACCCTGTCATCTTATCTACCCTTTCATCTTTTATGAAAATAAGCAAATTATTTTAACAAGTTATCACCGTTTGTGTGATTTCTTTATATATATATATATATATATATATATATATATATATATGAAGGCCAATTAGTATTGCTTGCAAGTTTGATATCTTTGTTGTTAGATGTTATTTAGAAAAGAAAGTGCAATGCATATTATAGGGAAACAAATATATTTTTTTCAGTTTTATTATTATCTAAAAAAAAAAAAAAAAAAAAAACATTTTATAATCACTATGCAATGAAAATGTATTTACCATTTGCTTGTATATTTCCCGCTTGCAGTTAATTTATAAAAAGTGCTTGACCAAAATGCATTTCTAACAGCCTAAGGTCTCCTTAATACAACATATATAAAGTTAAATGTAAAATCTCAGCTTTTTATTTTGGAAATTGTGAAGTCTCAAAGGAACTTTATGGTGATTTTAACCCTTTTATTTTTTCAGCACTCTCCCGCTTGAAAAGGTAAATGAGCGTAAATGTCATCATGTGTAAAGAATGGAGAAAAAAAAAAAGAGTCTGTTTTTGTCAGAATTTACATCTGAATTTTGAACAATATATCTGTACAAAAAATCTGTTTCTGTCAAACTTTGTCACTCTGTTGGGACACCCGTATAAGAAAAAGGTTTAAAAAATGTAAACCTGTCCCTCAATCCCTCAAATAAATCTGACTGGTTGATTGGAATGTTATTCCAGGAACATCAAAGATGTTGATCCAGGAACATGTTGTACTTGGTGAAATCATCCCTTTCGGTAGCACTTTATTTTACAGTACGTGTACTTTCCTGGTACATATATAGTAATTATGTTGTACATACAGGTAAAAGAGTGGTAACACAAGGTACTTACCTGACATGTATGTACATGGGAACTAATAAGAAACACTGCTGTACTTTCCAATGAACATACATGGTAACTACTTTGTACCTATAGACAAGTGTTGGGTAATAACAGGTGCTTACTTATAGTGTCCGTATATGGTAACTAACAGACACATTACTGTACTTACTAATAGTACGTACATGGTAAATATTTTGTACTTACAGACAAGTGTGGGTAATAACAAGCACTTATTTATGGTAACTTGTAAGACACATTACTGTACTTACTAATTGTTTAAAATGCGTAAGCTTTTTATTGCAATGGTTAAAGAGCTGGTAATTCCTATGTAATGTTTATGTACAAGGATGCACTTTATTTTACAGTCCTATTTCCATGTACATATTATGAACGTACTAGTGAATATACCAGTTAGTTAATGTGTAAGTTACACCTGGTAAGAGCTGGTAATTCCTATGTAATGTTTATGTACAAGGGTTCACTTTATTTTACAGTCCTATTTCCATGTAGCTACTTACTCTGAACATACTAGTGATACCAGTTAATTACCAGTATACCAGTAGTTACACCTGGTAAGAGCATACGTAGCTTTCAAAGACACAAAACGTACATTTTTGTAAATGAAAATGATAATTTTATTAAAAATATAACATCAAAACGATATTTTGAGCTGCTAATCCTACACCTACCTTTAAAGTAACCCATAAACATTTATTAAAACACCGTGCTGTTTTAAATAAAAGAATGACAGACAAACAAGCGTAATCACAACAATTTATTTATTGCGAAAATGTTGTACCAAAAGTAGTTCAAATGATGATGAGTTGCAGTTGCAGTCCTCTCTGGCAGTAAATAATAGTTTTTTACAGAGCAGAATATGATGAATCCGGCTTCTCTACGTGAAGGCGCGCACTCATTCAAATGTCAATCCACTGAAACACGGCATGTCGCAATCTGTGACGAAGCAGGTGAGAGCCAATGAGCGTTTGATAACAGTGCCGTAAACCATGTCGTAACGCTTCTCGAGGGTGGCGCTACTTTCAAATTTAAATTATAACAAGCGCGTGCTTTGACTGTGACGTCGCTGGCTGCTGAGAATGAAGATGAAGATTAAGATTTATGGATAAAGGGCTGAATTTGGATCTGTTCCTTACAAACATATCTATTCTAAAGATATGGAGTACAGCAAACAAATAAAATGGGTGTGATTTGTGAATATATGTTGTGTTTTGATGTATCTTATGGTTGTATTGTCAGTCGCTGCATAGGAGAAAACATCTGTCTCACAGCAAACAAACTAAATATTACAAGTCACGAACAGAAATGTTATTTCATATTAAGTAGATGAGTAAACTGTATTCAAAAAATGTGACTGAAAACATGTATTGATATGACAATTGAATACATACAACAGATTTAAAACATTAATCCCATGATTTTATTACAGGGGAATTCATTTACATTCAAACTTTACGTTACATGATTTATTATTGCTATTAATACGTAATGTATGTTTTTGTGTGTATGAAAACGTACGTGTGGTTAAACCACATTTTATGTAAAAATACACATGTATTCTCATGAGATCACGGTAATTCCTATGTAAGGTTTATGTACAAGGGCTCACTTTATTTTACAGTCCAATTTCCATGTACTTATTATGAACGTACTAGTGAATATACCAGTTAGTTAATGCGTAAGTTACACCTGGTAAGAGCTGGTAATTCCTATGTAGGGTTTATGTACAAGGGTTCACTTTATTTTACAGTCCTATTTCCATGTACTTATTATGAACGTACTAGTGAATATACCAGTTAGTTAATGCGTAAATTACACATTACTTAGGGTGAGGTATAAGCATTGTACAAGATACTTCTTGAGTACTGGATGATATACTTTTGCGGTTCAACTTGCCTAATCTTTACAGGACAATAATTCACTTAATAGGGGTATTTTGCTGACATACATACAGATCAGTAACACTACTGTACTTGGTATATTCAGTTGTCATGTGTCAAAAGCCTTGCTTAAAAGGACTACTTGATAAGTATTAACCTTACAGTCTATGGTATTAACACTATGAAGTGCTGTATAGTTACTGCAGTGTATCATTTTGGTAAGCACATTTGTTTCACAGTAGTTAAGTAAGTGTTACCACTCTTTTACCTGTATGTACAACATAATTACTATATATGTACCAGGAAAGTACACGTACTGTAAAATAAAGTGCTACCTCACTTTCATGTCAACCTAAGGACGATCTCAATACATATGAGACATAATGGATAAAATGCCATGCAGACAAGTGTGAAACCTAAACAGCCTTCACCAACATTAGAGCAAAGTGCATTAAGACTGAGTGACTAGCATTAATTTATGACTTCAAATTACTCCAGTGTCTCTCCCAGCCTTGGAATAAACAGATGTAGTAGTGTATTATGTTGTGCAACCCCTGAGATAAAGACATCTCATTAGTTATTAAGAAGCACAACCTTGGCTGAGATTGAGAGGGCCTTTGTGGTTTAATTGTTCTTGTCCTGACTTGATTACCTCTTCATTGCTCAAAATCACAGCACAAGCATGCCAAGTGTGTGTGTGTGTGTTGGTACACTCATTATCTGAAATATCCTTAGCCGTGTCCCCGATGCCACACTTAATGCGGACTTTTGGTCTTGTGGCGCGTGTGTTCTTCAAGTGCACAAAGCCACAGGGTGTCTCATTTGTCATTTTAGATTTCAGAATGGTGCTCATGAGCATTGTTGGGGAAACTAAGCTGTAATCAGAAAAGTTGCTATTTCTTTTAATAAAGAAAACATATAGCCTGTAACCTTACAGTAGGGTACAGTACACCCTTCAACCAACGAACATTAAAAGGACATTTAAAAGTGTAAAAGCATCAACAAGGTACTTTTAACAGGCCATGAAAAAGCGCAATTCTTTCCACAGCAATAACGGACGGGTTAAATATAACTATAGTGATATATATCTGTATTATATAATACAGTGGTATGCGAAAGTTTGGGAACCCCTTGCAGAATCTGTGAAAATGTGAATAATTTTAACAAAATAAGAGAGATCATACAAAATGCATGTTATTTTTTTATTTAGTACTGTCCTGAGTAAGATATTTTACATAAAAGATGTCTACATATAATCCACAAGACAAAAAAGTAGCTGAATTTATTAAAATATCTCCGTTCAAAAGTTTGGGAACCCTTGATTCTTAATACTGTGTGTGATTACCTGGATGATCTATGATTGTTTGTTTGTTTTGTGATGGTTGTTCATGAGTCCCTTGTTTGTTCTGAGCAGTTAAACTGAACTCTGTTCTTCAGAAAAATCCTCCAGGTCCTTCAGGTTTTTCAGTTTTCGAGGATTATACTATTTCAAAGTGATTTCCATCATTTTTACAGATTGTATTTACCAGTGAAAACAAACCTGGAAAGAGACGTTAGGCTTTGAGGAGAAAAGCGAGTGTGTACTTTGTGTACTTTGTATTTTGTGCATTCCAGTGAATTATTAATGGGATATATCATAAATTATATCAGGAGAACAGACCACAAATGTGCAGAATATGTTGTCCTTTTCACGAGGATAGAAAGCAGCGACTGAAATGAGCTCTTGCCATAGATATTCTTGTTATAACATGTTACGTTAAAATACCAAGCGTTGCGTTTTTCTCATGATGTCTAAAAAAGAAAGAAAAATGAAAGAAGGTAATGCACAATTTTAGTTTGTAATCTAATAAGACGACGCTGTGCTGTATTGCAGGTTTGTCAAAAATGCAAAATGCGCTGGAAAAGTAGTTAGTTACTGGAAAAGCTACACAAAGCAATTACTTTAAAAAAAGTTAGTAGCGTCATTACTTGTCGCTAGCTACTCCTTGATTTGACAATACAGGGAGACAAACTGGTGAATCAATTTTGGGAAATTAATTTATATGAAACATCAGAACAGGATGATTCACTACTGAATCAGACTTTCCAACAGTGAAAGGACCAAAAACTTTATGAACTATAATAACCAGCTTCAGACAAACACCCTGTATACAAGTCAACTTGCGGCAGAAGTGTAACCTCTGATGCAACGTATGACGTAGGATGTAAGAGTAGAGTAGAGGCCTCTCCGTGTGAATTACTTTTATGCTTTTTTTGGGATTCAAAATCGTGAGCCATTCACTACCATTATAAAGCTTGGAAGAGCCAGGATATTTTTTAATATAACTCTGATTGTGTTTGTCTGAGAGAAGATAGTCATATACACCTAGGATGGCTTGAGGGTGAGTAAATCATGAGATAATTTTTATCTATTAACCTTTTGAGTGGTATGGTCCCACATATGGGATTTTTATTTCTGTGCGCAATCTGAGAGAATGAACGTTATAACACCCGTGAGATATATAGCTTGATAAATATCTGGACCTGTCTGCAATTCAAAATCCTGCTGTGCGAAATGTGTTCTGGCTAAAAAGGACATTGGCGATGACCTACAGCCAATGAGAGAGCAAGATATAGGGCAGTGGGAAGTTAGGGGAGAAGTTATAGACCCCCATCTCCCCAACCATTTTCTCCTCCATAATCTTTTTTTTTTCTTTTTCTCCTTTTTGCTACAAATTAGCACACAATTTGGATCGCAAGTTTCTTGCGGTCTAACATTTTTAATAACAAACGTAGTTTGTGGACCAGACAGATGTTTCGGCAATTCTTCCTATTAGGAAGTCATGCAATGTGAAACCCCCTGTCATGGATCCATCATGCAGTGCACACAGCAGCGACTGAATGCTACCCCAGATAATCGTGCAGTGTGAAAAGAACAGTGATTTGACGACTTTGAAAATTGTGCAATGTGAACTATAACTATAGCATAAATCACATTTAATTAGATAACATATAATTTGGCAGTAAAACAAAGTGTTGTAAATTTTATTGGTGCAAAGATGAGTATGTGTATTTTGTACATCATTTGCAGCTGCTTTTTAGGTAAATGCATTTTCATCATCTCAGCTCAGACTTTAAAAACAGCTTCGATACGCTACACCATGTTGAAGTAGCTAAGTTTTGAAGAAGCTCTATTATGAAGATTTTAAAGGGTTAGTTCCCCCAAAAATGAAAATTCTGTCATTAATTACTCATTAATTACTCATGTCGTTCCAAACCCGTAAGACCTTCGTTCATCTTCAGAACATAAAATCCGATGGCTCAGTGAGGCCTGCATTGGCAGCAAGACAGTTAACACTTTCAACGCCCAGAAAGCTACTAAAGACGTAAACAGTTCATATGACTACAGTGGTTCAACCTTAATGTTATGAAGCGACGAGAATACTTTTTGTGTGCTAAGATAACTAAATAACGTATTTATTCATCAATATCTAGTGAAACACTGCTTCATGAAGCTTTGAAGCTTTACAAATCTTTTGTTTCGAATCAGTAGTTCGGAGCGCATATCAAACTGCCAAAGTCACGTGATTTCAGTAAACGAGGCTTTGTTATGTCACCACTGGGGGGCTTCATGAAGCAGTGTTTTGAAATCGCCCATGATATAGTTGAATAAATCATTATTTTTTTTTTTTTTACATTATTTTGTATACTTTTACACAAAAAGTATTATCCTCACTTCATAACATTAAGGTTGAACCACTGTAGTCACATGAACTGTTTTAAATATGTCTTTAGTTGCTTTCTGGGCATTGAAAGTGTTAATTGTCTTGCATTGCAGGCCTCAATGAGCCATTGGATTTATGAAAAATATCTTAATTTGTGTTCCGAAGATCAAAGGTCTTATGGGTGTGGAACGACATGAGGGTGAGCAATAAATAACATAATTTTCATTTTTGGGTGAATAAACCCTGAATAATGGTAGCATTGTAACTTAATTACTAACCATGTAGTCTTGAGGGAAGACTGCGAAAGTTAAGGGCGCCTTTTTTTTTTTTTGACCCAACTGTTTAAGCAATTTGTGCACACAATTGGGAAACTGTTACAATTAAATTGTTTGCTAGACACTATTACTACCATGGTGAAAAAAGAAAGGAAAAAAAGGGGGGGGGGGGGGCATCGTTGCAGACAAATTTGTGAAACAGACCTAAAAATATCTATGCATAACTATTTTTAGGTCTGTTTCACAAATCTGTCAGTAACGATGCCTTTCAACCCCCTTTTTTTCAATGAATAAATGCATTCCCCCATATGTAGTCAGATTACCTTTTGTCTTTCATTTTGAGTTCCCTGGAGTGTAATTCCTCCAGTACAATCTTAAGTCAGCACTTATTTCCCAGAGACCCAAAACAATGCTTATTCTGCTGTGACTGCTTATTGGGGTGTCAGCACAAATTTCTTGCTCCTTTATTTCTGTTTATGGTTATGTATAATGTGCTGAAGACAAGTTATGGCTCAGGAGAGAATAATAAAACTGGCAAGCATGTATGTGTGCCTGTTAGTATGTCTCTGTGTTTTCCAGGTATAAAGTTCAGATGAGCATGAATGTGTGAGTAGTAAGAGAAAAGGGACAGCAAACTGTTCTTCAAGATCTTGCACACGGTTTTAGAATCTGACCAGCATGTTGTTGAATTCCTTTTTGTAGCAAATCTGTACTAAAAATAAACAGTTTGTGTATATAATACACAAACTATTTAATTTATTATCTATTTAATGTAAACAATTTGTTCTGTTTCTTAAATTTGATTGGCCAAGCTGCTAAAACAGTCCAGCAGCATTGGGAATTTACACAGTTTGTATTGCTTGTCTGTGTTTTTTGTGTTGTGTTTGTTTGTGCTTGTCCTTTTTTTTTTTCTTTTTTCTGCAGGTGGCATCATTACACAAGTAGGTAGCAACAAATGGGAGGACTTTAAACATGGTTGTTTCTTAATCGTAAGGTGGCATAACTTGGCTACCATCTCATCAAGCTCCCTCGAAGCCTTTTTTTTTTTTTTGCATCATTGATTTAGCATATTTTGTATCCTTCGCGTTCTCCAATTACCAACAATCCTGGGCACACATTAAAATTCACAAAAAAGAATTGATGGAAAATGAGTCAGCACTATGCAATTTCATTATGAAAAAGTGTTTTCAAAGGTGTAGACATTTTTTTTTTTTCTTTTGTTTTGCTGTAAAACAAATCACATAATGTTACATTTCCTGAGATGTAACTCAATGAGAGGCCACAGATGGTCGTTGTTCACGTCAATGTGCTGGCTGGTTTTAGCATATAATTAACAGCAAACTAGCAGGGGAGTCTCGAGAGAAGCCAGGTTCTCCCGGTTTATTTTTCTTTTGATATGAAAAATTTTGTACATTTAGCAATATGGTGGGTGTATGATCGCAGTGGTCACCACAGAAGTGCAGTTGACAGTTGAAGGACTTCTGGGACCACCGGAATTGGGACCACCAAACTTAGGAGAGCTGAGACAACTGGACTTGGAAGTGCTGAGAACACCAGATTTGTTCTCATAGCTGCATGTACCAAAATCACTCAAACACAATATTACATTTTTCCTGCCAACAGAAATATTTTCAAACAAAGACATAACAGAATTAACTGATGTGTGTCTCAGAGCAACATACAATAATGATATTTTTCTCAATTAATCCATTTTTTCAAAGAAATGATTGACATAAATTTACCTTTTTATTAAAGGGTTAGTTCACCCAAAAATGAAAATAATGTCATTTATTACTCACCCTCATGCCGTTACACACCGTAAGACCTTTGTTAATCCACAAATTAAGATATTTTTGTTGAAATCCGATGGCTCAGTGAGTCCTCCATAGGGAGCAATGACATTTCCTCTCTCAAGATCCATAAAGGTACTAAAAACATATTTAAATCAGTTCATGTGAGTAAAATCGGCCATCACTACTGTATATAAGTCGTTATTTTTTTTTTTTTATTTTTTTTTTTTATTAAATATTCTCGTCACTTTATAATATTAATATTGAACCACTGTACTCACATGAACTGATTTAAATATGTTTTTAGTACATTATTTGGGTCTTGAGAGAGGAAGTGTCATTGCTCCCTATGCAGGCCTCATTGAGCCATCAGATTTCAACAAAAATATCTTAATTTGTGTTCCGAAGATTAACAAAGGTCTTACGGGTGTGGAACGGCATGAGGGTGAGTAATAAATGACAGAATTTTCATTTTTGGCTGAACTAACCCTTTAAGGGGCCATATTTGAATTTCTTTGTAAGGGCTGTTTTCATAATAGAACTGAAATGACTGACAATAGATTTTGCTTTGAGGTGTATCTATATGACACACTGATTTGCGATGAACTGATGACACTGATGAATGAACATCTCAACGAGTCTCTAACATAAATGTGTATCATCCTCTCTGTGATCTTCTTACATAATTTAAGAAGCAATAGCAATTTTTAGAAAGTTATGGACAAATTATTAATCATAAAAAGCTTCTCAGAGATGTCTGCAGAAAATAAGCTGTCTCTACCTGTGTCTGAATAAAAATTATATTTATTTAAATACTCACTGTCATGCTTAATCACAGCTAATTAAACGTTCCTAGCTAATACCTATCATGGGGGGGATTAATTCTCATCCAGCAGATGGATAAACTGGGCTTTAAGGTGCTTGTTTTCACACAGTCACTGACAAAGTCAGGGCAAGGTCACATACAGTAGATAGTGAAAATCTGCCCCTAAGATCAAATGGCCCCTTTAGATAGAGACGAAAGCCTACTCAAGGGGCAGCGAGGATGAAAGGAAATATGCAGGAAAGCAGAGAGAGAGAGAGAGAGAGAGGCACAATAGGAGGGTGATGGGCCTCCGCAGAGAAGAAAAAAGAAGAGATGATAGTGTGTGACAGGAACATGATGATGAGAAGGTGATGCATACAGTGTAATATTTCAAAAGTGTATGAACAGGGCTGATATACACTGATCTGTTCACAGTGAGCAGCAAAAAAGATATGTATGCAAGTACCTTATTAATTTCAGGCATTTTGACACATTTTGGAATAAGCAGTGCTACACTTAATAGGCTGTTTTGACATTCTTAAGCAAATTCAGAACTTTTGTAGCACAATTTGTAGCACAATTTCTATTTGTCACAAAACAGACCTTTGGAGAATAACCACCTTGGTATGTTCTTAAATAGAATATATGTCTATCTATCTACATTTACATTAAATAGAATATAGGCTTGTATGCACCTATGTATTTGGTACAAGCTTTTACGAAACACAACTAACATATATATATAAATATAAAGAACTACATTAAGAACTGAATTCCAGAAAAATGTGCATCGAATTGATTAATTTGCATTAAAGTTATATATATATATAGTCATCTTTATTTATATAGCGCTTTTTACAATGTAGATTGTGTCAAAGCAGCTTTACATTGATAACTGGTACATTATTTTGGCTGAATAGTGTCAATGCAGACAGATCAAAGCACTGTTGAATATCAAATGTCAAGTCAAATGTCAAGTGTCCCCAACTAAGCAAGCCATATATACTGTGTGTATATATATATATATATCGCAGAAGATAAACTACTTTTAAACAGGAAATGACAGAATTTTGTAAATATATAGCTATTTACAGTAACCTATATGGCCTATAGTGCAAATAGTGGCAGATATTTGCACCTTAGTGTATTGCCAGTGGTCCTGGAAATTATTCCTCTGTCCATAGCGCAAACGTGTGTTTGGGCCGCACACACTTCCCCAGTGGCGGAGCCGTCCGCTACAACTCCTCCAAAAGCACAGGCTGGTCACAAACTGTCCATGCCCCATGTCGTGGTCAGGAGGGCTGTCTTTTTCTATCATTTGAACAATAAAACAATTAGAATAACAGTGACATTGTGACAGATCCCACCTAAACAAAAGTAAATGTATAATGGCATCATACTAGTATGATTACAGGCACGAGATATTGTTCTCTGTGTCATCTCTAGCATCTAGCTGCATGTACATCAACCATAGAGGTACTGCAGGCCTCTGAAAGTCTCTGAGATCTCTGTGTGTCGCAGAAGATAAAGCGAGGAAGGGCCATTAAGGTGAGGAAAATTGGATATCTCCTAGAAGTGGGAAAGTAAGAAAGAGGAAGGGAGAGCTTGTAATTGGGAGTCTCATAGTGGATGCAGTGGATTGTGGGGAGAAATCAGTATCAAATTTAAGCCTGGGTCAAGGCTAAACTCATTCTTTGTCTGGCAAGGGATAAACCAAAGAAAAATGGTTCTGCTTTCTTAGACTTTGAACAGCAGGGATAGAAAAGGGATGACTTTCCAAACCAAATTTATATAGGCCAACAAAGATTTAAAGAAAGAAATATATCCACCAACATCAGACAGGAACATTTAAAGCCCTATTCGGACGGGATTAGTTTTACATGGGGAGGTGGAGTAATGTAATTTTACCACAGGACGTCTGTAATATTAATGGCCAATTCGCACGGGATAAGACATCTCAGTAAAACTAGCAGAAGTGGGAGGGGTAACTCGATTTACAAACCGCCGTCACCACCCTGTCGTCATGTGAGTATATGTTGCATCCTAATACCATGTGAAACAACACATACAATCTAAATATATAAACTATATATAACAGTTAGGTCCGGTCAAACGATTATTAATTAAATTCTGTTTGGATTATGATGATAATAGGCAATAGTTAAAGCTAAAATTAGTTTTGTGCTGACAAGTGTATTCAATCTTCTTTTTGCTCTGGTATGTGGTACCAGAGCAAAATGGTAGACATACCAATGGTATGTGTAAAATCCCACCACCTACAACACACGTTTCTTCAAGTGCTTCCATGCTTGAAACTTGTGGAAAACTACTTTTAAACAGGAAATGACAGAATTTTGCCGTGTCACGAGATCTCACGAGACTAAAATGTGACAAGGTTTCTCGTCGAGGCAAAAAGTAGTCTTGTGATATTGCCATGACAGAGTGGTTAGGATGATTAGGAAAGAATATGCCACCGCTACGTTTACATTATGCCTCCACTATCGTTTTGCTTTGTATTTAAATAAAAAAACATTTAATTCAGTTGGATAACGGTCGCTGCCACTCCATATTTACAGAGTACGCGCGATCGTGAAAGTGAAAGTAAACACAAGCGCGCATTCAAACGCGATTTCAATACCCCGTATTTTGAAAGCGGCTCCCTGATGAATACAAATATCTCTCAATATGAAAGCTATTTTAGGCTGGACAGTGTAGTTGTAACCATCTCTTAGCTCTGTATCAAAGAAACAATTTGGACTTATTTGCACTTTGAATATTGAGAGAGTGCGATTATGGTTGCACTTAATTTAAAGTACCATAAAAATGAATAACAGTTTTCTCTTAATCTTATTAAGCAAAAACAATAAGGTTTCATTTCTTAACATTAGTTAATGCACTGTGAACTATCATGAACTAACAATGAATGACTATTTAACATAAACAAAGATAAATATACTGCAGCAAATATATTGCTCATTGTTAGTTGATGTTGGTTAATACATTAATGTTAATAAATGAGACCTTATTGTAAAATGTTACCATTTTCATTTATACTGTTTTATTTCTATGATCAGTTTGTGGAAAGGAGTTCAGTTAAGGCGTCAAAAGTTGTAGAAGCTCATAAATCATGTACATTAAGGTCTGAAGAGACAAATCATACAGAAGAGAAGTCAGTTGAGTTAGTGGCAAAACTTTTTACAGCGCTTGAGTATTGTTGTCTTTTACTGCATATGATAATTCATATTCAAAGTAGAACTGAAATGACATTCATTACAAGATGATTAGTTAAAACTAATCAATACACCTGCAGACTATTTTTTCCAGTCATGTATTTCGCCATCTCGTCTCGTGAACTCAATCTCGAGTCTCGTCTCGTCTCGTGAGATACCTGTCTCGTCACACCCCTAATAAATGCCCACTTTTGTTCCGCAGAGACCTCATACTCTATTTACAGCAGGTCTACACTGTGTGCAGAATCATTAGGCAAGTTGATTTTCCGATCATATTTTTTTCCAAGCACATTTTACCAATTCTAAACCACATTAATCTTAATAACTACTATTCATTTTGTATTTAATCATTTATAAGTGATATATAATTGTTCATGAAGGCTGGAAATGAAAAATGCTTTATATTCAGGTGTGCAGAATTATTATGCAGGTTTTCTTTTACAGGCAAAAAGAGACAAAAAGAGATTTAACTCAGACTGAAAAGTCAAAAATTATTAAATACTCACAAGAAAGATGCAATACTAATGCAATACTAGAAATTGCAAAGTTAAAGCATGACCATTGTACAGAAAAATGCTCATTGGGTCAGCAGGGTCATACAAAAACAGGTGGAAAAGAAAAGACACATGTTAACTGCAAAAGAATTAAGAATCAAGGTGAAGAATTAAGTGTGAAACCATCAGGAACCTTTTAGTCTCCAGCGCCACCATTTTTCAGAAGTGCAAGGTGTCAGGATCTCAGAGACTTAGGTTAGCTAAAGAATCTATTAAGACCTAAATAAGAATGGCTTTATAAGAATCACAAGCTGAAGTGTTGTAAAATACATGAATACTGTTTTTTATTATTATTTTTTTTTTTTTAATACGCTTTATAGACAGACAGATTGAGAGTGACTCTTGAAGGACCAGCACCACATTCTCTTGTACCACTGTTTGAAGAATTTATCTTCCAAAATCTGGCAGTAAGGTGTGTGAGTTCATTTTTAGTCCATCTCTTATCCTGAAATGTCCGTCTTGCAGAGATGGACTAAAAATGATCTTCCAAAACTTACTGCCAGATTCTGGAAGATAAATTCTTCAAACAGAGGTACAAGAGGATGTGGTGCTGGTCCTTCAGGAGTCACTCTCAATCTGTCTGTCTATAAGGCCTATAAAAACCCAGTCTTCATGTATTTTATAACACTTCAGCTTGTGATTCTTATTAACCCTTTGAAGCACAAGCTATGAAAACCCCTTCTAATGTGCAACATGGGTCAAAAATGACCCGTATTCATTTCCTATATAATTCCAATAACGGTTGAGTGTTTCTTTGCTGAATCTTTAAAAGAAATTTATTTTGTAATTTATTTATTCCAGGTATTCCTTAAATATCTTGTTTTTGATTGACAAAAATCATTATGTTCATTTTTTCTTTCTTACTTTATAAACAAACACAGTTTTTGGTTTGTCTACATCAATTTTACACACATGGGTCAAAAATTACCCGTATTCATTTTCTATGGTATTTCAGTCAAGACTGAGTGTTTATTTGCTGAATCTTTGAAAGAAATGTATTTTATCATTTATTTATTCCAGGTATTCCTTAAATATCTTGTTTTTGATTTTAACAAATCATTGTGTTTATTTTTTCTTTCTTTTTTTATAAACAAACACAGCGTTTGTATTTCTACATCAATTTTACACACATGGGTCAAAAATGACCCATATAGAAACCTTTGCAAATTTTCACAAGTAGGAACATATTTACTGCAGACAACTATTCATCCACCACACATTTCACGTCTCAACATGGCTGCTTTTGTATATTTGATGGATGAAAGTCATATTATATTTCATATAATAGGCTATATATTATATTTCATAATTTGTATTTTTTGTCATAAACCTATGCTACTGGTCACCTTTTACATCTATCAGTGTTCCTGAAAAGTAACAGTTTTGAACAAGGTTTCTGTCCAACAGTGAAAATATATAATAAGTGTATTTGAATTTGAATATTTGAATATTCTTGTGCTTTTGAATTTCTTTATCTAGAGTGTTAGCGGCTGGTCCTCAACAGAACTGAGGTGGATGATGACATCACTGTAAAAAAAAGCTAAAAGTATACTTTGCGCACAAATGCAATTCAAATGTGTATGTGCAGGTTGCACATACACAGTTACAGAAATCCGGCAGAAATTATAAAAGTTACAAAAATCTGTATGCTGATCCTCACATACGCATACAAAAGTGAAGTATACTTTGGCCTTTAGAATGGTAATGACACACATTCAAAAAAATTCATTCAAAAAGAAAGGAAAAAGTAAAATAAGGATTTGGTTATTGAGTAATAGATGGAATAATGAATGATAAAATTAATTTATTGTAATATATGCGATATAGAAAGTAATAACTCATTCAGGTCACTTTAGACCCATGTTGTATATGTCCAAAACTGTTACTTTTCAGGAACGCTGACAGACATAAAGGATGACCAATTGCATTGATTTATGACAAAAAATTAAAAATTATGAAATATATAGCCTAATATATTAAATATAATAAGACTTACATCCATCAAATATACAAAAGTAGCCTTGTTAAGATGTGAAATGTGTGGCAGATGAACAGTTGTCTGCAGTAAATATGTTCCTCCTTGCAAAATATGGGTCATTTTTGACCCATGTGTGTAAAATTGATGTAGAAACTGTGTTTGTTTATAAAGTAAGAAAGAAAAAATAAACATAATTATTTGTAGAAAATCAAAAACAAGATATTTAAGGAATACCTGGAATAAATAAATGACAAAATACATTTCTTTCAAAGATTCAGCAAATAAACACTCAGTCTTGACTGAAATACCATAGGAAATGAATACGGGTCATTTTTGACCCATGTGTGTAAAATTGATGTAGACAAACAAAAACTGTTTGTTTATAAAGTAAGAAAGAAAAAATGAACATAATGATTTTTTACAATCAAAAACAAGATATTTAAGGAATACCTGGAATAAATGAATGATAAAATACATTTCTTTTAAAGATTCAGCAAAGAAACACTCAACCGTTATTGAAATTACATAGGAAATGAATACGGGTCATTTTTGACCCATGTTGCGCATTAGAAGGGTAGTGATACAAAAATGATTTTTATTAAAAAAGTAAGAAAGAAAAAATTAAAATGAGGATTTGTGATGATCAAAAACAAGTTAATTGAGGAATACCTGGAATACTGAATGATGAAATTAATTTCTTGCAAAGATATAGAAAATAAAAACTCAGCCGGGTCATTTTTGACCCATGTTATGCATCAAAGGGTTAAGCTAACCTAAGTCTCTGAGATCCTGACGCCTTGCACTTCTGGAGACTCCAGGTAGGTTGCAGTTCTGGAAAATGGTGGTGCTGGAGACTAAAGGGTTCCTGATGGTTTCACACTTAATTCTTCACCTTAATTCTTAACTATTTGGCAGTTACCTTGTCTTTTTCCACCCTTGACTCAACCCTGTTTTTGTATGACCCTGCTGACCCAATGAGCATTTTGCTGTCCCTTGGTCATGCTTTAACTTTGCAATTTCTAGTATTGCATTAGTATTGCGTCCTTCCCATGAGTATTTAATAATTTTTGACTTTTCAGTCTGAGTTAAATCTCTTTTTTAGCTCATTTTGCCTTTAAAATAAAACCTAATAATTCTGCACAGCTGAATATAAGGCATTTTTCATTTCCAGCCTTCATGAACAATTATATATCACTTATAAATTATTAAAAACAATATTAATAGTAGTTATTAGATTGATGTGGATTGGAATTGGTAAAATGTGCTTGGAAAAAGAATATGATTAGAAAATCAAATTGCCTAATAATTCTGTAGAGGGTATGCACATGATGCCACCGTCGACCGTTATGACTGCAGTTATGCACATGTAAGACTAATGCTGGACTGTCTGGACCAAGAAAGGGCTACTCTTTGAGAAAACAAAGGAAATTAACTGAATTCTCTCTTGCAAAATTAACATCCCCATTCTAGAAGTAATCACACTGAGTCAATCACACCTCACCAATGCCTTAATCTACATTTCCTTTCCTTCACCCCCTCTTCTCTCTACATGTGGAGATGACCTGAAATTCACCCAAAATCTATATGGTTTAATGTGAACAGTTATCATACAACACTATACATGTTTGGTATCATTTGAAATGTCTCAGTGCGACTGGTACAAAGGTCTCACTCCCACAGAAGTAAACTAGAAGGTAATAAAGGTTTAAAGATTTTAGAGTTATTTTGCCCTCTGTAATGGGTGTGTCCACATTCACCGGGTCTTTCATGCAAATGGACTTCTGTCCCTAACCCTCCTATTACCCTGAAAATCCACCAACACCGGTTTGCCAGTGGGGTCAATTTGGCCACAGCAATTAAAAACCTCCAGAATATGATTTATTTTCATCAGGTACTTTATGTTTCTTCATTGACTACTCAAATAGCTCTTTAAATAAAACAACACCCCCCATCACCCCGACCCCCCAATCTGGAATACCTATTGCTCGTCTATGGAAAAATATGCAAATCACCATAAAATTTCATGATTGGCATAAAAAATGGACAATAAATGGATTATTAATATATTAATGGCTTTATTATATTATATTATAATTCCCCCCTCCCCCTAAACTATTATGATGTAATACTACAGGTATGGTTATGATAGGTTAGGGCCCCAAAGCAGATGAAAGTTGTTTGAAGATAAAATTGCATTTTATAATGACCTCAGTATTTTATAATAATATAATATAATATAATATAATATAATATAATATAATATAATATAATATAATATAATATAATATAATATAATATAATATAATATAATATAAATGTATTTGCTATCAAGGGTAATAACATGCAGTATGTTGGAGGCAAATTTGACACTCCCTTGGGACCGCCCCACTCATGGGTGGTCTCAGGATGCTTCACTGTTGGCATGACACAGGACTCATCATGGTAGCGTTCACCTTTTAGGGGTTATCATACCTTATATATTGTGTTGACAACTCATCAATTAAACATTTATCATCTTATATTATGCATAATTGGGTGTTTTTAAATAAACAATATACAATTTACTTAAAGCTGCAGTCCGCGATTTTTGGCCCTCTAGCGGTTAATAAACAGAACTGCACGCATCTTGCGGAAGAACATTGTAGCCGGAGCTACTTTTCTCCGTGTATGTCTATGGCGAGTCACACAGTTACTGTGATACTCTGAGGTGGGTCCTTATTATAACACTTATTATAAGTGCACCATAATGATTCAGGGTAAGACAAAAACACAGTTTGGAAAATGGATTCATGTTGTACATTCTCATTATATAATTTTTGTAAATTTTGAACACAAAAGAAGTTGCAGACAGCAGCTTTAGCAGCTTTGGATGTTGTGATATTTTGTTTGCATGGGGATGATAATGGTATCAATGGTATATACTGTAGATAATGGTATACACTTGCTCTTTGAAACCCGTTTTCAAAAGCTTGCGTTTTCAGGACCCCAAAATGCAGCTGTTGTGTAAATGAACAGCAAAATTGTATAAAAAGTTTGCGCTTTTATTTGAAAACGGTGGTGCGAATTAGCAAATACAGAGTACAGATTAAGTACAGAGTTAATTAATTAGAAATTTTAATTTAAACTCTGATTTATTCTGAAGTTAAGTGTATCCAGATGTAAGGGGTCATCTGTTTCTGCTTCTGTTTTGCAAGTGTTAAAGGTGCCCTAGAATCAGAAATTGAATTTACCTTGGCATAGTTGAATAACAAGAGTTCAGTACATGGAAAAGACATACGTTGAGTTTCAAACTCCATTGTTTCCTCCTTCTTATATAAATCTCATTTGTTTAAAAGACCTCTGGAAAACAGGCGAATCTCAACATAACACTGACTGTTACGTAACAGTCGGGATCATTAATATGTATGACCCCAATATTTGCATATGCCAGCCCATGTTCAAGGCATTACACAAGGGCAGCCAGTATTAACGTCTGGATCTGTGCACAGCTGAATCATCAGACTAGGTAAGCAGGCAAGGACAACAGCGACAAATGGCAGATGGAGCGATAATAACCGACATGATCCATGATATCATGATATTTTTAGTGATATTTGTAAATTGTCTTTCTAAATGTTTCGTTAGCATGTTGCTAATGTACTGTTAAATGTGGTTAAAGTTACCATCGTTTATTACTATATTCGCGGCGACAAGAGCCGTCGCTACTTTCATTTTTAAACACTTGCAGACTGTATAATTCATAAACACAACTTCATTCTTTATAAATCTCTCCAACAGTGTAGCATTAGCCCATTAGCCACAGAGCATATAGCCTCAAACTCATTCAGAATCAAATGTAAACATCCAAATAGTATACTCACAGGAATCGATGCATGCATTAAGCATGAATGACAAACAGAGAACGAGAGATTTAAAAGGGCCGTGCAACCTGAATCGGGGACACCTTAGTCTTATATTACATCTTTTGAAAAGACATTCTACGGCACCTTTAAGTTCAGTTACCTGTGTTTTAGTTTGTTCCCATGGTTTTTCACTGATTGTTTGAGTTGTTGCACATGTTGTTTATTTCATTGATTAGTTTGCCTGGTTATTTAAACCCTGTGTTTCTTTCTGTTCATAGTCTGAATGAGGTTTCAATTTGAGTTTGTGTTTAATATAAGAATTTGTGCTTATCCTGCCCTTTTTTCATCACTGCTGCACCACATGCTGACTCCAGAATCTTTTCACTGCAAGATTCTTTCAACCATCTAAATGATGCTAAAACATTTAAACATTCAGTTAAATATATAAATGCATTATCTGAAAAAAAAAACAACAGCTGACATAACTGTGAGCCATTGATGTTAAGCTGTAATCCTTTACACAGTGCAAAAATCAGGATGTGTTGAAAGGAACCTTAAAACAAAAGCTACTGATTTGTTATCAGTAACGGTCCACTGCAAAAGCCAGGAATAAATGAGCCTGTCGGTTGTTTTATGTACTGTGTATTGAGGGCTACAACATTAGACACAAATGATGACATTCATCTGCAGCAGTGTTTGAATTACTCATTCATTCAGTTTATCAGTGACGATTCAACAAGGCTTTCTCAAAATGGAAATCATCATTTCAACTGAACATGAAGTTGGAACAGAACAGCTGGAAATCCATTCCTAAGGCACAATAGAAGCAGAAAAGTAATAATCCCTGTGCGTCCTTTCTCTTTCAGAGCTGTTATCGAGCAGCCATTTTTGAACTTGCATGTCTCACATGTGCTGCACGATCACAAGGTCAGCCACAAGGCCACACAAAACAATTATGTGCTATTGTTCCAGCTTTTCTTTTTTATTTATTCAGTAAAGGTCCCCATCCTTCCAACTCTGTTTTCAGGTCAGGTCAAGAGCTGGGCAGCATGCGAAGCCATGGGGCTGAACAGTAAATAGACATTTATTGCTCGCAGCTGTGCGTTATTTTTTCACCCTCTGACCTTGTGTTCTGTGCTGTACCATGTGAAGGTATAACTGCTTAGACTGACTCTGGCTGTGGGTGTATTACATTCAGAAGTGATCATGCTTATGCCCTATTCCTTTGAAGGTTGCACTGCTTCAGAAAGTGGTTATTCAGAATACTCTTTTCATTATTTGTCCAAGTTAAAGCTGAAGCGTTAAACTTTATTTTTATACATAATTTATTAGTTATAGTAATATTAGTTCAATTAATCAAACGGAAAAAGTTAGGAAAGAAGATTAATATATATTATTAAATAATAAAAAATATTGTTCTTTCAACTCCTTTATTGGAGTAACAGATTAAACAAATTCCAAGCATAATAACACCAGCAGTTACAAAAAACAACAAAAAGCCAGACGTTTATGAAGGTTTTTAGAAGTTCATAATAATGACTTATAACAAGACTTTCATAAAACCACAGATCAAGGGTTTTCACATTTTCTGTTTACAGAACCAAAGTGAATTTGCAGGAGCAGTTGTGGTTAATTTGTTACACTTGGCAAACCATATGCAGATTTATGACAACTGATTTCGGGTCATAAAAATAGAAAAGAGCTGTAGAATAGCAGTTTGTTTGTTTGCAACGGGGGATTTCAGCAGCAGCCTGCTTGTTTTGTGTGTGTACGTGTGTGTTTCTCTGTCCTCATTTGTTAGGGTAATTCAACGCCTATTCAGTTTTCTCAGTCAATGTCATCCAGACCAATTGATTGATTAAGATGATGTAGTTGATTATTAAAGGTAGAATAGACGTATCTTTTGCTGCCTATAACCACAATCCCATTTGTTTATATTTCAAATGAGAAAAAAGTGGTCTTGTTAAAAAGTTATTTAGTTAAATTTGTTCTAATACATTACTCTCAACATTGCAGTCCCCGAACCTAATTAAAAATGTTGCAGTTCTCTCTATTTAGAATATCTTATGACTTTAGGAAAAATGAGCATCACATTGGGTGGGTGCATTTGTAATTGAGACCAGTGTGTCCAGTCAGTTATTTCACAATTATTTTTTTTTTTTTTTCCAATTCTGGATGCAGGTATAAAGAAATATCTTTGAAAGACTGTTGTTAAAGAGTCAGGGATAGTTAGTCCTGACTAGCCACGAAATATTAGTTTTTATTCATTTCATGAGACAGAACACACACCATATCATTTGAACATCTCTGTTTATTTTCCACCCTTCCCTCTCATAAATGAGAGCTGGAAATAATGAATTATGCATAACCCAAACATTGAGCTTTGATGCATATTTCTGTTGTCTTGTCTGAAGTATTTGACCTGATCAAATATTAATCTTTGATTCCAAAAATAAACCGGAATGCATTTCAGAAATTTAGATTATCTGTTTTCGGCAGTGCTTGTCAGACAGAGCCCATCTGGTGAGAAGGGTGTGTAAAGCGTTTTCTCACTCATCCCTGCAAATTAGTCTTGATAAATAAACATGGATTAAAGCAGCTTCTTTAGAAGATTTCTAGAAGACCTTTTGTGCATTCTTTCCACTAAGCAGGTCTTAGCTGTTAAATGACTTAAGCAGTAAATATTTTCATACTGATATGCAGACCCTAAGCACTCTCTAAAAAAAAAAAAAAAAAAATGGATTGAAGCAAATAAATCTGTTTCATTAAGATATAGCTTTGAGACACAGGGTATTTTGTATATTAAATTTCAGTCAAAAAATCAAGGCAGATTGTAAAATTTTGTGTCGTTCCAAACTTTTTATTCTTCTCTGGAACACACACAAATGATATATATATATATATATATATATATATATATATATATATATATATATATATATATATATATATATATATATATATATATATAAAAGTATGTTTCAGCTGCCTTTTGTACATAATATGACATTCAATGGGGTCCAAAACTTTCAAGCTCCAAAAAGGGACATAAAGATAGCATAAAATTAATACATACAACTTATTTGGTATATTGACTTTCATAATATTGACAAATACAGCTGTAACATTTTTCAAAACATGTTCTTTAACTCAAACCTATTGCACCAGTGTGCATATATATATATATATATATATATATATATATATATATGGGGAAGACCTCAAAGATTCAGAACATTAATATTCCTAAGCGTTTGCAGCTCTCCACCTTTGGAGCTTAGTGTCATCACACCTCGTTCTGGCTCTAATGAGCTGCATTAGCCAAATCCATTTCAGCCATATTTGGAACTGAACAAAACCTTCCTTGGTTTTGATGCGTTTCATTTGCTGGTGTTTTGCAAAGACTCATGTCATAGAGAGAGACATTGTCTGACGCAGGTGTCATCAAGCTTAAACATATTTATATCTTTAAATGTCTGTCTGCTGCCAGAATTACCCATTTATCCTTCTCACCCCTTTTTATGAGCCTCTGTTTATATCTAATGAGTCTTACCAGAATTTTCTCTGTGTATCTGCCGAATCCCACTGTTCATTTTCCAGAGAGCTTTAGTTTTCCATATTGTTTACTTACAGGATTATTTCCAGTGTGTTAGACACAGAACAACTTTTGATGGATGATGGATTTTAGAAGATTTGGATTTGGGATTAAGCAACTGATTCATTATATGGAAACATCTGAGTTGAGGTCAGAGGAAAATGACTCAGCCAATAGAGTTTGAGAACAGGGCTATTTAGGTTAACTGTGTGGATAATTCACCTTTTGATTTGTTTCACAAAACATACTACAGTCTCAAAAACGTGGTTTGAAATGACCCTTGTTCTCTATGTCACAAATATTTTGTAACCAATCCTGTCAACATGCGGAGTGGGCTTTACCATATACTTTGGCATAAACATCAACTCTGCTGTGAAGCAGGGCATCTCAATAGAAACCAGGCATATTTTCCTGTTGATATGAAAAATCGGGTACATTTAGCTATAGCTGGCGAATTATGTACATTTTAATGAACTATAGGCCTATGCCTTTCTCCACTGACCTTCTAAGATGTTCAAAGCTGTAGAAAATTAGCTCAAAATAAATATGAAAATTAATCATAACTAATTATAATTAATTATAAATATTTGGATCAGTTAATAAAATTAACTTAATGTAATAAAATTAATATTACAACCAATTAACCTGTTTGGCCAATGAACATTCAGTGTTAATTGTTTATTAATTCTAAGAAATGTTAATTTCCAGGTTATGGGAAATAACAATCTTTGTACAGTACTACTCAGAGCATGTAGTCAGGATCTGCATGAATAGGGACTCCAGTATATGAGCATGAAACACAGACAACTTTACGTGTGACATGAAGAAGACTTTATTAACTAGACTAAACATTTAAACTACTCTAACATTCACACACACACATACATGCATACAGTTTACCAAGGGAAAGAGAGAGCTGAAGCAGAATACAGGAAAGCAAGAAGTTACAGCATTGTTTGCAATTCAGCAGACCAACAGCCTTGAGCAAACTATCAGTTTAGTTTTAACAGGCCCTTCTTTAAAAGGGGTAAAGATACTTAGTGTATCAAATAATGAGACTAAGTTTGATACTTGCATGTCTCACCCATTTGAATTAAAACTGTCCTGATGCAATTTGTGGAGGCTCCTGTTGAATCTTTGCTGATATTGTCGTGATGAAAGAGAACCAGTTGGATTCAGAGGATCTTTGGTAAATGGAAGTTTCTAGGCCGAAGCCTGGCACAAGCTTGGGGTTCCTTAGAAGCTTCTAGCTTCTTAGCATCATCTTCACATCAGCATTTTCATTACAGGAAAAGAGAGGAAAAGCGGTGTGATCTTGTGATCAGTGATTTTAAAGGGTGAAGATGTCACACCCTCTTGAGGTGTCTGAGCCAATAAGGAGTTGCCCCTTTAGAGGGAAGTTTTACGAGTCTTTGTTCCGTAGCAAGATATTAGCATAAGACATTGGATTGGATGTATGAGAGAAGAACCTTCTAGATTCTAGATAATACTAATGTGTCAAAGAGTTAGCAAAATGTAACATTAATTAACAAATAGGAAACGGAAATTTGAGTTAATCGATACCAAACATGCTACCCATGTGATTTTAGTTAAACATAAATTTTCAACTCCGAAACATTAATACCAAAATAGTTCAAAAGAGAGAATTAATACATAGATACATAAACCCTATAAAAGGAAAGACATGAGATGGGAAAATTGGATACGTGGTTATATATAGAATATATAGGATTAAGAGGGTTTATTTGTCCTTCTCAGAGTCACTAGTCTCTGCAAAATTCTTTGATTGTAAAAGTTCTTAAAAGTTTTCCCGTGTCCTGTAACAGGGCACGTAGTTCTGCCTGTGTGTTAGCTACATTTGGGATGCTAGTTGCAGTTTTAGGGGGGTAGGTTCACAGAACTTTGATAGAGTGAGTTTCTGGATAATTCATTAAATGTAATGAATAACTGTGTGTCTGATTGGTCCAGATGCTACAAAGCATTTCTAAGGAAATATAGTGATATTAAAAAGGCAGACTGAGATGGCGAATGGTAACATGGTGTCACGGTGGGTTGTCGTATTCAATCGCACGACAAAGGAGATATCTTCAGTCTCTTTAATGGAGTAATCCAAACAAGGAACAGGGGAAATAACCAAGGAAACAAGCTAACAAACACCACATAATGTTAAACAAAGCTAGACAAAGGACAGACTGAAACTCAAGGCTTAAATACACAGCAAACAGAGGAGTTAACGAGACTAAATTAACAAGACACACCTGAACTGAAGACACTAATTAATCGGTAACCAAGGATAGGCAGGCACACAAGAAGAACTGAATCAATTAACTCATACAGGGACAGAATAGGGAAACAGGGAAACAGATAAAAGGGTGGGGTGGGTGGGTGCCTTGGAGGCTGACTAGGAAAGTCTTAGGCAGGACGGGAAGCCTCTAGGGCAGTACCGGTGGTACAGGGATCCAGGGAGATACGGGCAGTTCAGGGGGCCAGGGCAGATCTGACAGTTCAGGGATGGCCTCCTTGGCCATAGAAAGGTAGCCCCTCCCCCGCAAAAGATTCTTGGGCAGAGCTATGGCTGTGTGTGCAGCCCCCACACACTAATGAG